>NW_023405249.1:0-44199 GCF_013141755.1 Anopheles stephensi
ATATCTGCAACACGGGCAATATCGAAAGATGGTGAAGTGGAGACACCCATGGGTGCAGTGCATAATAAGACCGTTAATGCACAGTATAGACACATTATCGGGAGGTGGAACCCGAAATTAATGTCAAGTCCGGGAATACGGAGTACATCATATCAACCTTCGATGTACATATAAGCCTGGTAGTGTTGGATTATATCTGCAACACGGGCAATATCGAAAGATGGTGAAGTGGAGACACCCAATGGGTGCAGTGCATAACAAGACCGTTAATGCACAGTATAGACACATTATCGGGAGGTGGAACCCGAAATGTACAAGTCCGGGAATACGGAGTACATCATATCAAAACCTTCGATGTACATAAAAGCCTGGTAGGTGTTGGGATTATATCTGCAACACGGGCAATATCGAAAGATGGTGAAGTGGAGACACCCAATGGGTGCAGTGCATAATAAGACCGTTAATGCACAGTATAGACACATTATCGGGAGGTGGAACCCGAAAATGTACAAGTCCGGGAATACGAAGTACATCATATGAAACCTTCGATGTACATATAAACGCCGTCGGAACGTGCCTTAGATCATGAAAAGTGAAATGAAACAGTATTTTGCAAAAGTTGGGTTTGCCTATGACTTACATGGCAACATCCTAGGTAAAAATTCGCAAGGTCGTGTTCTTCAGTGACCCAAAAAAATGGTCACTTGTGGGAGATGCAACATGTTCATTTCGTATTATAGGGGACACACTATCGAAGCGAAATTTCAGAAATGGCCTAAAACGTGTAGAAATGATGAGGCATGTACGAAATGAAGGTTTTTGGTCAAACGGTGAAAATTTTTCTCTATGAAAAATTTGGTCCCCCACCGTTCATGAATTTCTAGGACCAAAAATCGAACAATTTCAAACCTTCACGATCGAAAGGGAATCACATATGTGGTGTTCCTAGGTGTGTACGGTGTACGAAAAACGGGTTCACGATGAGATATCAAGCAAATAAGTGGAACCAAAGTGAGTTATACGGGTAAGACGAGGTGTCCAAAGACCGAAAAGGGTACCAACTGAGTACGAAATGAAGGTCCCCGAAGTCGCCATACAAGTTATAGGAGGTGTCCAAAGTACGAAAAGGGTCCATATTCGGCTGTTCCTACTATATGGTTCCCTGAAGACTGCTCCAAGGAGTAGTAATCTGTGTCCAAAGGTCTGTTGGGGGTATAAAGTGATACCCTCGACGGAAAAATATGCACGAAAGTGGTTCGATGATCTATCCTGTAGGTCGTACGGCAGCCATACCCGGCTGGAAGTACCGCGGTAATTCCGCATTACAACGTTCGCCAGACGAACAAACAAATTGAATTAGCTCATCGTAGTGTACGGAAACGAAACGAAATGTAAGGTGATTAGGGGTCCGGAGCAATCTCGCGATTCCATGGTTCGGTGTAAGAAATGATACGAAGTGGTTCATAAGCCTCCTCTGGAGGCAGAACCATCTTAGCATAGTTCGGGATATCCCAGAGTGCGAGTAGCCGATGCAGTCAGGAATTGGTGAGGATCGCCGTGCCTACCTGATCATTGCGTTACTCTTCGGGTAGTAGCCAATGGCAGTCAGGAAAGTGAGGACCCCGTGCCCTAACTGATACTTGCGCTACTTTCGGGAACCTTCAGGGAGCGCAGTAATCCAGCGCGTATGCGAGACTTGTCGATCTAGTTCGGGACGTGCGGGTTCAAACGCCTCGTACGTCAAATTGTGTACAGTGTGAGTTTGCACTCTTGCCGCGATATCCTTTGCCGTAAACCGTAAATGCACAGTAGAGATACATTATCGGGAGGTGGAACCCGAAAAATGTACAAGTCCGGGAATACGAAGTACATCATAGGAAACCTTCGATGTACATATAAAGCCTAAGAGGTGTAAGATTATATCTGCAACACGGGCAATATCGAAAGATGGTGAAGTGGAGACACCCAATGGTGCAGTGCATAATAAGACCGTTAATGCACAGTATAGACACATTATCGGGAGGTGGAACCCGAAAAATGTACAAGTCCGGGAATACGGAGTACATCATATCAAACCTTCGATGTACATATAAAGCCTGGTAGGTGTTGGGATTATATCTGCAACACGGGCAATATCGAAAGATGGTGAAGTGGAGACACCCAATTGGTGCAGTGCATAATAAGGACCGTTAATGCACAGTAGAGATACATTATCGGGAGGTGGAACCCGAAAAATGTACAAGTCCGGGAATACGGAGTACATCATATCAAACCTTCGATGTACATATAAAGCCTGGTAGGTGTTGGGATTATATCTGCAACACGGTCAATATCGAAAGATGGTGAAGTGGAGACACCCAATTGGTGCAGTGCATAATAAGACCGTTAATGCACAGTAGAGATACATTATCGGGAGGTGGAACCCGAAAATGTACAAGTCCGGGAATACGGAGTACATCATATCAAACCTTCGATGTACATATAAAGCTGGTAGGTGTTGGATTATATCTGCAACACGGGCAATATCGAAAGATGGTGAAGTGGAGACACCCAATGGGTGCAGTGCATAATAAGACCGTTAATACACAGTATAGACACATTATCGGGAGGTGGAACCCGAAAATGTACAAGTCCGGGAATACGGAGTACATCATATCAAACCTTCGATGTACATATAAAGCCTGGTAGGTGTTGGGATTATATCTGCAACACGGGCAATATCGAAAGATGGTGAAGTGGAGACACCCAATGGGTGCAGTGCATAATAAAGACCGTTAATGCACAGTATAGATACATTATCGGGAGTGGAACCCGAAAAAATGTACAAGTCCGGGAATACGGAGTACATCATATCAAACCTTCGATGTACATATAAAGCCTGGTAGGTGTTGGGATTATATCTGCAACACGGTCAATATCGAAAGATGGTGAAGTGGAGACACCCAATTGGTGCAGTGCATAATAAGACCGTTAATGCACAGTAGAGATACATTATCGGGAGGTGGAACCCGAAAAATGTACAAGTCCGGGAATACGGAGTACATCATATCAAACCTTCGATGTACATATAAAGCCTGGTAGGTGTTGGGATTATATCTGCAACACGGGCAATATCGAAAGATGGTGAAGTGGAGACACCCAATGGGTGCAGTGCATAATAAGACCGTTAATACACAGTATAGACACATTATCGGGAGGTGGAACCCGAAAAATGTACAAGTCCGGGAATACGGAGTACATCATATCAAACCTTCGATGTACATATAAAGCCTGGTAGGTGTTGGGATTATATCTGCAACACGGGCAATATCGAAAGATGGTGAAGTGGAGACACCCAATGGGTGCAGTGCATAATAAGACCGTTAATGCACAGTATAGATACATTATCGGGAGGTGGAACCCGAAAAATGTACAAGTCCGGGAATACGGAGTACATCATATGAAACCTTCGATGTACATATAAAGCCTGGCAGGTGTTAAGATTATATCTTCAACACGGGCAATATCGAAAGATGGTGAAGTGGAGACACCCAATTGGTGCAGTGCATAATAAGACCGTTAATGCACAGTAGAGATACATTATCGGGAGGTGGAACCCGAAAAATGTACAAGTCCGGGAATACGGAGTACATCATATCAAACCTTCGATGTACGTATAAAGCCTAATAGGTGTTAAGATTATATCTTCAACACGGGCAATATCGAAAGATGGTGAAGTGGAGACACCCAATGGGTGCAGTGCATAATAAGACCGTTAATGCACAGTATAGACACATTATCGGGAGGTGGAACCCGAAAAATGTACAAGTCCGGGAACACGCGGTACATGGTATGAAACCTTCGATTTGCATATAAAGCCTGGTAGGTGTTGGGATTATATCTGCAACACGGGCAATATCGAAAGATGGTGAAGTGGAGACACCCAATGGGTGCAGTGCATAACAAGACCGTTAATGCACAGTATAGACACATTATCGGGAGGTGGAACCCGAAAATGTACAAGTCCGGGAATACGGAGTACATCATATCAAACCTTCGATTTGCATATAAAGCCTGGTAGGTGTTGGGATTATATCTGCAACACGGGCAATATCGAAAGATGGTGAAGTGGAGACACCCAATGGGTGCAGTGCATAACAAGACCGTTAATGCACAGTATAGACACATTATCGGGAGGTGGAACCCGAAAAATGTACAAGTCCGGGAATACGAAGTACATCATATGAAACCTTCGATGTACATATAAACGCCGTCGGAACGTGCCTTAGATAATGAAAAGTGAAATGAAACAGTATTTTGCAAAAGTTGGGTTGGCCTATGACTTACATGGCAACATCCTAGGTAAAAATTCGCAAGGTCGTGTTCTTCAGTGACTCAAAAAAATGGTCACTTGTGGGAGATGCAACATGTTCATTTCGTATTATAGGGGACACACTATCGAAGCGAAAATTTCAGAAATGGCCTAAAACGTGTAGAAATGATGAGGCATGTACGAAATGAAGGTTTTTTGGTCAAACGGTGAAAATTTTTCTCTATGAAAAATTTGGTCCCCCACCGTTCATGAATTTCTAGGACCAAAAATCGAACAATTTCAACCTTCACGATCGAAAGGGAATCACATATGTGGTGTTCCTAGGTGTGTACGGTGTACGAAAAACGGGTTCACGCTGAGATATCAAGCAAATAAGTGGAACCAAAGTGTGTTATACGGGTAAGACGAGGTGTCCAAAGACCGAAATAGGGGTACCAACTGAGTACGAAATGAAGGTCCCCGAAGTCGCCATACAAGTTATAGGAGGTGTCCAAAGTACGAAAAGGGTTCCATATTCGGCTGTTCCTACTATATGGTTCCCTGAAGACTGCTCCAAGGAGTAGTATATCTGCAACACGGGCAATATCGAAAGATGGTGAAGTGGAGACACCCAATGGGTGCAGTGCATAATAAGACCGTTAATGCACAGTATAGACACATTATCGGGAGGTGGAACCCGAAAAATGTACAAGTCCGGGAATACGAAGTACATCATAGGAAACCTTCGATGTACATATAAAGCCTAATAGGTGTTAAGATTATATCTGCAACACGGGCAATATCGAAAGATGGTGAAGTGGAGACACCCAATGGGTGCAGTGCATAATAAGACCGTTAATGCACAGTATAGACACATTATCGGGAGGTGGAACCCGAAAAATGTACAAGTCCGGGAATACGGAGTACATCATATCAAACCTTCGATGTACATATAAAGCCTGGTAGGTGTTGGGATTATATCTGCAACACGGTCAATATCGAAAGATGGTGAAGTGGAGACACCCAATTGGTGCAGTGCATAATAAGACCGTTAATGCACAGTATAGACACATTATCGGGAGGTGGAACCCGAAAAATGTACAAGTCCGGGAATACGGAGTACATCATATCAAACCTTCGATGTACATATAAAGCCTGGTAGGTGTTGGGATTATATCTGCAACACGGGCAATATCGAAAGATGGTGAAGTGGAGACACCCAATTGGTGCAGTGCATAATAAGACCGTTAATGCACAGTATAGACACATTATCGGGAGGTGGAACCCGAAAAATGTACAAGTCCGGGAATACGGAGTACAACATATCAAACCTTCGATGTACATATAAAGCCTGGTAGGTGTTGGGATTATATCTGCAACACGGGCAATATCGAAAGATGGTGAAGTGGAGACACCCAATGGGTGCAGTGCATAACAAGACCGTTAATGCACAGTATAGACACATTATCGGGAGGTGGAACCCGAAAAATGTACAAGTCCGGGAATACGGAGTACATCATATCAAACCTTCGATGTACATATAAAGCCTGGTAGGTGTTGGGATTATATCTGCAACACGGGCAATATCGAAAGATGGTGAAGTGGAGACACCCAATGGGTGCAGTGCATAACAAGACCGTTAATGCACAGTATAGACACATTATCGGGAGGTGGAACCCGAAAAATGTACAAGTCCGGGAATACGGAGTACATCATATCAAACCTTCGATGTACATATAAAGCCTGGTAGGTGTTGGGATTATATCTGCAACACGGGCAATATCGAAAGATGGTGAAGTGGAGACACCCAATGGGTGCAGTGCATAATAAGACCGTTAATGCACAGTATAGACACATTATCGGGAGGTGGAACCCGAAAAATGTACAAGTCCGGGAATACGAAGTACATCATATGAAACCTTCGATGTACATATAAACGCCGTCGGAACGTGCCTTAGATCATGAAAAGTGAAATGAAACAGTATTTTGCAAAAGTTGGGTTTGCCTATGACTTACATGGCAACATCCTAGGTAAAAATTCGCAAGGTCGTGTTCTTCAATGACCCAAAAAAATGGTCACTTGTGGGAGATGCAACATGTTCATTTCGTATTATAGGGGACACACTATCGAAGCGAAAATTTCAGAAATGGCCTAAAACGTGTAGAAATGATGAGGCATGTACGAAATGAAGGTTTTTTGGTCAAACGGTGAAAATTTTTCTCTATGAAAAATTTTGGTCCCCCACCGTTCATGAATTTCTAGGACCAAAAATCGAACAATTTCAAACCTTCACGATCGAAAGGGAATCACATATGTGGTGTTCCTAGGTGTGTACGGTGTACGAAAAACGGGTTCACGATGAGATATCAAGCAAATAAGTGGAACCAAAGTGAGTTATACGGGTAAGACGAGGTGTCCAAAGACCGAAATAGGGGTACCAACTGAGTACGAAATGAAGGTCCCCGAAGTCGCCATACAAGTTATAGGAGGTGTCCAAAGTACGAAAAGGGTTCCATATTCGGCTGTTCCTACTATATGGTTCCCTGAAGACTGCTCCAAGGAGTAGTAAGGCTGTGTCCAAAGGTCTGTTGGGGGTATCAAAGTGATACCCTCGACGGAAAAATATGCACGAAAAGTGGTTCGATGATCTATCCTGTAGGTCGTACGGCAGCCATACCCGGCTGGAAGTACCGCGGTAATTCCGCATTAAAACGTTCGCCAGACGAACAAACAAATTGAATTAGCTCATCGTAGTGTACGGAAACGAAACGAAAATGTAAGGTGATTAGGGGTCCGGGAGCAATCTCGCGATTCCATGGTTCGGTGTAAGAAATGATACGAAGTGGTTCATAAGCCTCCTCTGGAGGCAGAACCATCTTAGCATAGTTCGGGATATCCCAAGAGTGCGAGTAGCCGATGCCAGTCAGGAATTGTGAGGATCGCCGTGCCTCTACCTGATACATTGCGTTACTCTTCGGGTAGTAGCCAATGGCAGTCAGGAATAGTGAGGACCGCCGTGCCTCTAACTGATACATTGCGCTACTTTTCGGGGAACCTTCAGGGAGCCGCAGTAAATCCAGCGCGTATGCGAGACTTGTCGAGTCTAGTTCGGGACGTGCGGGGTTCAACGCCTCGGTACGTCAAATTGTGTAAAGTGTGAGTTGGCACTCTTGCCGCGATATCCTTTGCTCGTAAACCGTAAATGCACAGTAGAGATACATTATCGGGAGGTGGAACCCGAAAAATGTACAAGTCCGGGAATACGAAGTACATCATAGGAAACCTTCGATGTACATATAAAGCCTAAGAGGTGTTAAGATTATATCTGCAACACGGGCAATATCGAAAGATGGTGAAGTGGAGACACCCAATGGGTGCAGTGCATAATAAGACCGTTAATGCACAGTATAGACACATTATCGGGAGGTGGAACCCGAAAAATGTACAAGTCCGGGAATACGGAGTACATCATATCAAACCTTCGATGTACATATAAAGCCTGGTAGGTGTTGGGATTATATCTGCAACACGGGCAATATCGAAAGATGGTGAAGTGGAGACACCCAATTGGTGCAGTGCATAATAAGACCGTTAATGCACAGTATAGACACATTATCGGGAGGTGGAACCCGAAAAATGTACAAGTCCGGGAATACGAAGTACATTATATGAAACCTTCGATGTACATATAAAGCCTGGTAGGTGTTGGGATTATATCTGCAACACGGTCAATATCGAAAGATGGTGAAGTGGAGACACCCAATTGGTGCAGTGCATAATAAGACCGTTAATGCACAGTAGAGATACATTATCGGGAGGTGGAACCCGAAAAATGTACAAGTCCGGGAATACGGAGTACATCATATCAAACCTTCGATGTACATATAAAGCCTGGTAGGTGTTGGGATTATATCTGCAACACGGGCAATATCGAAAGATGGTGAAGTGGAGACACCCAATGGGTGCAGTGCATAATAAGACCGTTAATACACAGTATAGACACATTATCGGGAGGTGGAACCCGAAAAATGTACAAGTCCGGGAATACGGAGTACATCATATCAAACCTTCGATGTACATATAAAGCCTGGTAGGTGTTGGGATTATATCTGCAACACGGGCAATATCGAAAGATGGTGAAGTGGAGACACCCAATGGGTGCAGTGCATAATAAGACCGTTAATGCACAGTATAGATACATTATCGGGAGGTGGAACCCGAAAAATGTACAAGTCCGGGAATACGGAGTACATCATATGAAACCTTCGATGTACATATAAAGCCTGGCAGGTGTTAAGATTATATCTTCAACAAGGGCAATATCGAAAGATGGTGAAGTGGAGACACCCAATGGGTGCAGTGCATAATAAGACCGTTAATGCACAGTAGAGATACATTATCGGGAGGTGGAACCCGAAAAATGTACAAGTCCGGGAATACGGAGTACATCATATCAAACCTTCGATGTACGTATAAAGCCTGGCAGGTGTTAAGATTATATCTTCAACACGGGCAATATCGAAAGATGGTGAAGTGGAGACACCCAATGGGTGCAGTGCATAATAAGACCGTTAATGCACAGTATAGACACATTATCGGGAGGTGGAACCCGAAAAATGTACAAGTCCGGGAACACGCGGTACATGGTATGAAACCTTCGATTTGCATATAAAGCCTGGTAGGTGTTGGGATTATATCTGCAACACGGGCAATATCGAAAGATGGTGAAGTGGAGACACCCAATGGGTGCAGTGCATAACAAGACCGTTAATGCACAGTATAGACACATTATCGGGAGGTGGAACCCGAAAAATGTACAAGTCCGGGAATACGGAGTACATCATATCAAACCTTCGATTTGCATATAAAGCCTGGTAGGTGTTGGGATTATATCTGCAACACGGGCAATATCGAAAGATGGTGAAGTGGAGACACCCAATGGGTGCAGTGCATAACAAGACCGTTAATGCACAGTATAGACACATTATCGGGAGGTGGAACCCGAAAAATGTACAAGTCCGGGAATACGAAGTACATCATATGAAACCTTCGATGTACATATAAACGCCGTCGGAACGTGCCTTAGATAATGAAAAGTGAAATGAAACAGTATTTTGCAAAAGTTGGGTTGGCCTATGACTTACATGGCAACATCCTAGGTAAAAATTCGCAAGGTCGTGTTCTTCAGTGACCCAAAAAAAATGGTCACTTGTGGGAGATGCAACATGTTCATTTCGTATTATAGGGGACACACTATCGAAGCGAAAATTTCAGAAATGGCCTAAAACGTGTAGAAATGATGAGGCATGTACGAAATGAAGGTTTTTTGGTCAAACGGTGAAAATTTTTCTCTATGAAAAATTTTGGTCCCCCACCGTTCATGAATTTCTAGGACCAAAAATCGAACAATTTCAAACCTTCACGATCGAAAGGGAATCACATATGTGGTGTTCCTAGGTGTGTACGGTGTACGAAAAACGGGTTCACGATGAGATATCAAGCAAATAAGTGGAACCAAAGTGTGTTATACGGGTAAGACGAGGTGTCCAAAGACCGAAATAGGGGTACCAACTGAGTACGAAATGAAGGTCCCCGAAGTCGCCATACAAGTTATAGGAGGTGTCCAAAGTACGAAAAGGGTTCCATATTCGGCTGTTCCTACTATATGGTTCCCTGAAGACTGCTCCAAGGAGTAGTATATCTGCAACACGGGCAATATCGAAAGATGGTGAAGTGGAGACACCCAATGGGTGCAGTGCATAATAAGACCGTTAATGCACAGTATAGACACATTATCGGGAGGTGGAACCCGAAAAATGTACAAGTCCGGGAATACGAAGTACATCATAGGAAACCTTCGATGTACATATAAAGCCTAATAGGTGTTGGGATTATATCTGCAACACGGGCAATATCGAAAGATGGTGAAGTGGAGACACCCAATTGGTGCAGTGCATAATAAGACCGTTAATGCACAGTATAGACACATTATCGGGAGGTGGAACCCGAAAAATGTACAAGTCCGGGAATACGAAGTACATTATATGAAACCTTCGATGTACATATAAAGCCTGGTAGGTGTTGGGATTATATCTGCAACACGGTCAATATCGAAAGATGGTGAAGTGGAGACACCCAATTGGTGCAGTGCATAATAAGACCGTTAATGCACAGTATAGACACATTATCGGGAGGTGGAACCCGAAAAATGTACAAGTCCGGGAATACGGAGTACATCATATCAAACCTTCGATGTACATATAAAGCCTGGTAGGTGTTGGGATTATATCTGCAACACGGTCAATATCGAAAGATGGTGAAGTGGAGACACCCAATTGGTGCAGTGCATAATAAGACCGTTAATGCACAGTATAGACACATTATCGGGAGGTGGAACCCGAAAAATGTACAAGTCCGGGAATACGGAGTACATCATATCAAACCTTCGATGTACATATAAAGCCTGGTAGGTGTTGGGATTATATCTGCAACACGGGCAATATCGAAAGATGGTGAAGTGGAGACACCCAATTGGTGCAGTGCATAATAAGACCGTTAATGCACAGTATAGACACATTATCGGGAGGTGGAACCCGAAAAATGTACAAGTCCGGGAATACGGAGTACAACATATCAAACCTTCGATGTACATATAAAGCCTGGTAGGTGTTGGGATTATATCTGCAACACGGGCAATATCGAAAGATGGTGAAGTGGAGACACCCAATGGGTGCAGTGCATAACAAGACCGTTAATGCACAGTATAGACACATTATCGGGAGGTGGAACCCGAAAAATGTACAAGTCCGGGAATACGGAGTACATCATATCAAACCTTCGATGTACATATAAAGCCTGGTAGGTGTTGGGATTATATCTGCAACACGGGCAATATCGAAAGATGGTGAAGTGGAGACACCCAATGGGTGCAGTGCATAACAAGACCGTTAATGCACAGTATAGACACATTATCGGGAGGTGGAACCCGAAAAATGTACAAGTCCGGGAATACGGAGTACATCATATCAAACCTTCGATGTACATATAAAGCCTGGTAGGTGTTGGGATTATATCTGCAACACGGGCAATATCGAAAGATGGTGAAGTGGAGACACCCAATGGGTGCAGTGCATAATAAGACCGTTAATGCACAGTATAGACACATTATCGGGAGGTGGAACCCGAAAAATGTACAAGTCCGGGAATACGAAGTACATCATATGAAACCTTCGATGTACATATAAACGCCGTCGGAACGTGCCTTAGATCATGAAAAGTGAAATGAAACAGTATTTTGCAAAAGTTGGGTTTGCCTATGACTTACATGGCAACATCCTAGGTAAAAATTCGCAAGGTCGTGTTCTTCAATGACCCAAAAAAATGGTCACTTGTGGGAGATGCAACATGTTCATTTCGTATTATAGGGGACACACTATCGAAGCGAAAATTTCAGAAATGGCCTAAAACGTGTAGAAATGATGAGGCATGTACGAAATGAAGGTTTTTTGGTCAAACGGTGAAAATTTTTCTCTATGAAAAATTTTGGTCCCCCACCGTTCATGAATTTCTAGGACCAAAAATCGAACAATTTCAAACCTTCACGATCGAAAGGGAATCACATATGTGGTGTTCCTAGGTGTGTACGGTGTACGAAAAACGGGTTCACGATGAGATATCAAGCAAATAAGTGGAACCAAAGTGAGTTATACGGGTAAGACGAGGTGTCCAAAGACCGAAATAGGGGTACCAACTGAGTACGAAATGAAGGTCCCCGAAGTCGCCATACAAGTTATAGGAGGTGTCCAAAGTACGAAAAGGGTTCCATATTCGGCTGTTCCTACTATATGGTTCCCTGAAGACTGCTCCAAGGAGTAGTAAGGCTGTGTCCAAAGGTCTGTTGGGGGTATCAAAGTGATACCCTCGACGGAAAAATATGCACGAAAAGTGGTTCGATGATCTATCCTGTAGGTCGTACGGCAGCCATACCCGGCTGGAAGTACCGCGGTAATTCCGCATTAAAACGTTCGCCAGACGAACAAACAAATTGAATTAGCTCATCGTAGTGTACGGAAACGAAACGAAAATGTAAGGTGATTAGGGGTCCGGGAGCAATCTCGCGATTCCATGGTTCGGTGTAAGAAATGATACGAAGTGGTTCATAAGCCTCCTCTGGAGGCAGAACCATCTTAGCATAGTTCGGGATATCCCAAGAGTGCGAGTAGCCGATGCCAGTCAGGAATTGTGAGGATCGCCGTGCCTCTACCTGATACATTGCGTTACTCTTCGGGTAGTAGCCAATGGCAGTCAGGAATAGTGAGGACCGCCGTGCCTCTAACTGATACATTGCGCTACTTTTCGGGGAACCTTCAGGGAGCCGCAGTAAATCCAGCGCGTATGCGAGACTTGTCGAGTCTAGTTCGGGACGTGCGGGGTTCAACGCCTCGGTACGTCAAATTGTGTACAGTGTGAGTTGGCACTCTTGCCGCGATATCCTTTGCTCGTAAACCGTAAATGCACAGTAGAGATACATTATCGGGAGGTGGAACCCGAAAAATGTACAAGTCCGGGAATACGAAGTACATCATAGGAAACCTTCGATGTACATATAAAGCCTAAGAGGTGTTAAGATTATATCTGCAACACGGGCAATATCGAAAGATGGTGAAGTGGAGACACCCAATGGGTGCAGTGCATAATAAGACCGTTAATGCACAGTATAGACACATTATCGGGAGGTGGAACCCGAAAAATGTACAAGTCCGGGAATACGGAGTACATCATATCAAACCTTCGATGTACATATAAAGCCTGGTAGGTGTTGGGATTATATCTGCAACACGGGCAATATCGAAAGATGGTGAAGTGGAGACACCCAATTGGTGCAGTGCATAATAAGACCGTTAATGCACAGTAGAGATACATTATCGGGAGGTGGAACCCGAAAAATGTACAAGTCCGGGAATACGGAGTACATCATATCAAACCTTCGATGTACATATAAAGCCTGGTAGGTGTTGGGATTATATCTGCAACACGGTCAATATCGAAAGATGGTGAAGTGGAGACACCCAATTGGTGCAGTGCATAATAAGACCGTTAATGCACAGTAGAGATACATTATCGGGAGGTGGAACCCGAAAAATGTACAAGTCCGGGAATACGGAGTACATCATATCAAACCTTCGATGTACATATAAAGCCTGGTAGGTGTTGGGATTATATCTGCAACACGGGCAATATCGAAAGATGGTGAAGTGGAGACACCCAATGGGTGCTGTGCATAATAAGACCGTTAATACACAGTATAGACACATTATCGGGAGGTGGAACCCGAAAAATGTACAAGTCCGGGAATACGGAGTACATCATATCAAACCTTCGATGTACATATAAAGCCTGGTAGGTGTTGGGATTATATCTGCAACACGGGCAATATCGAAAGATGGTGAAGTGGAGACACCCAATGGGTGCAGTGCATAATAAGACCGTTAATGCACAGTATAGATACATTATCGGGAGGTGGAACCCGAAAAATGTACAAGTCCGGGAATACGGAGTACATCATATGAAACCTTCGATGTACATATAAAGCCTGGCAGGTGTTAAGATTATATCTTCAACACGGGCAATATCGAAAGATGGTGAAGTGGAGACACCCAATTGGTGCAGTGCATAATAAGACCGTTAATGCACAGTAGAGATACATTATCGGGAGGTGGAACCCGAAAAATGTACAAGTCCGGGAATACGGAGTACATCATATCAAACCTTCGATGTACGTATAAAGCCTGGCAGGTGTTAAGATTATATCTTCAACACGGGCAATATCGAAAGATGGTGAAGTGGAGACACCCAATGGGTGCAGTGCATAATAAGACCGTTAATGCACAGTATAGACACATTATCGGGAGGTGGAACCCGAAAAATGTACAAGTCCGGGAACACGCGGTACATGGTATGAAACCTTCGATTTGCATATAAAGCCTGGTAGGTGTTGGGATTATATCTGCAACACGGGCAATATCGAAAGATGGTGAAGTGGAGACACCCAATGGGTGCAGTGCATAACAAGACCGTTAATGCACAGTATAGACACATTATCGGGAGGTGGAACCCGAAAAATGTACAAGTCCGGGAATACGGAGTACATCATATCAAACCTTCGATTTGCATATAAAGCCTGGTAGGTGTTGGGATTATATCTGCAACACGGGCAATATCGAAAGATGGTGAAGTGGAGACACCCAATGGGTGCAGTGCATAACAAGACCGTTAATGCACAGTATAGACACATTATCGGGAGGTGGAACCCGAAAAATGTACAAGTCCGGGAATACGAAGTACATCATATGAAACCTTCGATGTACATATAAACGCCGTCGGAACGTGCCTTAGATAATGAAAAGTGAAATGAAACAGTATTTTGCAAAAGTTGGGTTGGCCTATGACTTACATGGCAACATCCTAGGTAAAAATTCGCAAGGTCGTGTTCTTCAGTGACTCAAAAAAATGGTCACTTGTGGGAGATGCAACATGTTCATTTCGTATTATAGGGGACACACTATCGAAGCGAAAATTTCAGAAATGGCCTAAAACGTGTAGAAATGATGAGGCATGTACGAAATGAAGGTTTTTTGGTCAAACGGTGAAAATTTTTCTCTATGAAAAATTTTGGTCCCCCACCGTTCATGAATTTCTAGGACCAAAAATCGAACAATTTCAAACCTTCACGATCGAAAGGGAATCACATATGTGGTGTTCCTAGGTGTGTACGGTGTACGAAAAACGGGTTCACGATGAGATATCAAGCAAATAAGTGGAACCAAAGTGTGTTATACGGGTAAGACGAGGTGTCCAAAGACCGAAATAGGGGTACCAACTGAGTACGAAATGAAGGTCCCCGAAGTCGCCATACAAGTTATAGGAGGTGTCCAAAGTACGAAAAGGGTTCCATATTCGGCTGTTCCTACTATATGGTTCCCTGAAGACTGCTCCAAGGAGTAGTATATCTGCAACACGGGCAATATCGAAAGATGGTGAAGTGGAGACACCCAATGGGTGCAGTGCATAATAAGACCGTTAATGCACAGTATAGACACATTATCGGGAGGTGGAACCCGAAAAATGTACAAGTCCGGGAATACGAAGTACATCATAGGAAACCTTCGATGTACATATAAAGCCTAATAGGTGTTAAGATTATATCTGCAACACGGGCAATATCGAAAGATGGTGAAGTGGAGACACCCAATGGGTGCAGTGCATAATAAGACCGTTAATGCACAGTATAGACACATTATCGGGAGGTGGAACCCGAAAAATGTACAAGTCCGGGAATACGGAGTACATCATATCAAACCTTCGATGTACATATAAAGCCTGGTAGGTGTTGGGATTATATCTGCAACACGGTCAATATCGAAAGATGGTGAAGTGGAGACACCCAATTGGTGCAGTGCATAATAAGACCGTTAATGCACAGTATAGACACATTATCGGGAGGTGGAACCCGAAAAATGTACAAGTCCGGGAATACGGAGTACATCATATCAAACCTTCGATGTACATATAAAGCCTGGTAGGTGTTGGGATTATATCTGCAACACGGGCAATATCGAAAGATGGTGAAGTGGAGACACCCAATTGGTGCAGTGCATAATAAGACCGTTAATGCACAGTATAGACACATTATCGGGAGGTGGAACCCGAAAAATGTACAAGTCCGGGAATACGGAGTACAACATATCAAACCTTCGATGTACATATAAAGCCTGGTAGGTGTTGGGATTATATCTGCAACACGGGCAATATCGAAAGATGGTGAAGTGGAGACACCCAATGGGTGCAGTGCATAACAAGACCGTTAATGCACAGTATAGACACATTATCGGGAGGTGGAACCCGAAAAATGTACAAGTCCGGGAATACGGAGTACATCATATCAAACCTTCGATGTACATATAAAGCCTGGTAGGTGTTGGGATTATATCTGCAACACGGGCAATATCGAAAGATGGTGAAGTGGAGACACCCAATGGGTGCAGTGCATAACAAGACCGTTAATACACAGTATAGACACATTATCGGGAGGTGGAACCCGAAAAATGTACAAGTCCGGGAATACGGAGTACATCATATCAAACCTTCGATGTACATATAAAGCCTGGTAGGTGTTGGGATTATATCTGCAACACGGGCAATATCGAAAGATGGTGAAGTGGAGACACCCAATGGGTGCAGTGCATAATAAGACCGTTAATGCACAGTATAGACACATTATCGGGAGGTGGAACCCGAAAAATGTACAAGTCCGGGAATACGAAGTACATCATATGAAACCTTCGATGTACATATAAACGCCGTCGGAACGTGCCTTAGATCATGAAAAGTGAAATGAAACAGTATTTTGCAAAAGTTGGGTTTGCCTATGACTTACATGGCAACATCCTAGGTAAAAATTCGCAAGGTCGTGTTCTTCAATGACCCAAAAAAATGGTCACTTGTGGGAGATGCAACATGTTCATTTCGTATTATAGGGGACACACTATCGAAGCGAAAATTTCAGAAATGGCCTAAAACGTGTAGAAATGATGAGGCATGTACGAAATGAAGGTTTTTTGGTCAAACGGTGAAAATTTTTCTCTATGAAAAATTTTGGTCCCCCACCGTTCATGAATTTCTAGGACCAAAAATCGAACAATTTCAAACCTTCACGATCGAAAGGGAATCACATATGTGGTGTTCCTAGGTGTGTACGGTGTACGAAAAACGGGTTCACGATGAGATATCAAGCAAATAAGTGGAACCAAAGTGAGTTATACGGGTAAGACGAGGTGTCCAAAGACCGAAATAGGGGTACCAACTGAGTACGAAATGAAGGTCCCCGAAGTCGCCATACAAGTTATAGGAGGTGTCCAAAGTACGAAAAGGGTTCCATATTCGGCTGTTCCTACTATATGGTTCCCTGAAGACTGCTCCAAGGAGTAGTAAGGCTGTGTCCAAAGGTCTGTTGGGGGTATCAAAGTGATACCCTCGACGGAAAAATATGCACGAAAAGTGGTTCGATGATCTATCCTGTAGGTCGTACGGCAGCCATACCCGGCTGGAAGTACCGCGGTAATTCCGCATTAAAACGTTCGCCAGACGAACAAACAAATTGAATTAGCTCATCGTAGTGTACGGAAACGAAACGAAAATGTAAGGTGATTAGGGGTCCGGGAGCAATCTCGCGATTCCATGGTTCGGTGTAAGAAATGATACGAAGTGGTTCATAAGCCTCCTCTGGAGGCAGAACCATCTTAGCATAGTTCGGGATATCCCAAGAGTGCGAGTAGCCGATGCCAGTCAGGAATTGTGAGGATCGCCGTGCCTCTACCTGATACATTGCGTTACTCTTCGGGTAGTAGCCAATGGCAGTCAGGAATAGTGAGGACCGCCGTGCCTCTAACTGATACATTGCGCTACTTTTCGGGGAACCTTCAGGGAGCCGCAGTAAATCCAGCGCGTATGCGAGACTTGTCGAGTCTAGTTCGGGACGTGCGGGGTTCAACGCCTCGGTACGTCAAATTGTGTACAGTGTGAGTTGGCACTCTTGCCGCGATATCCTTTGCTCGTAAACCGTAAATGCACAGTAGAGATACATTATCGGGAGGTGGAACCCGAAAAATGTACAAGTCCGGGAATACGAAGTACATCATAGGAAACCTTCGATGTACATATAAAGCCTAAGAGGTGTTAAGATTATATCTGCAACACGGGCAATATCGAAAGATGGTGAAGTGGAGACACCCAATGGGTGCAGTGCATAATAAGACCGTTAATGCACAGTATAGACACATTATCGGGAGGTGGAACCCGAAAAATGTACAAGTCCGGGAATACGGAGTACATCATATCAAACCTTCGATGTACATATAAAGCCTGGTAGGTGTTGGGATTATATCTGCAACACGGGCAATATCGAAAGATGGTGAAGTGGAGACACCCAATTGGTGCAGTGCATAATAAGACCGTTAATGCACAGTATAGACACATTATCGGGAGGTGGAACCCGAAAAATGTACAAGTCCGGGAATACGAAGTACATTATATGAAACCTTCGATGTACATATAAAGCCTGGTAGGTGTTGGGATTATATCTGCAACACGGTCAATATCGAAAGATGGTGAAGTGGAGACACCCAATTGGTGCAGTGCATAATAAGACCGTTAATGCACAGTAGAGATACATTATCGGGAGGTGGAACCCGAAAAATGTACAAGTCCGGGAATACGGAGTACATCATATCAAACCTTCGATGTACATATAAAGCCTGGTAGGTGTTGGGATTATATCTGCAACACGGGCAATATCGAAAGATGGTGAAGTGGAGACACCCAATGGGTGCAGTGCATAATAAGACCGTTAATACACAGTATAGACACATTATCGGGAGGTGGAACCCGAAAAATGTACAAGTCCGGGAATACGGAGTACATCATATCAAACCTTCGATGTACATATAAAGCCTGGTAGGTGTTGGGATTATATCTGCAACACGGGCAATATCGAAAGATGGTGAAGTGGAGACACCCAATGGGTGCAGTGCATAATAAGACCGTTAATGCACAGTATAGATACATTATCGGGAGGTGGAACCCGAAAAATGTACAAGTCCGGGAATACGGAGTACATCATATGAAACCTTCGATGTACATATAAAGCCTGGCAGGTGTTAAGATTATATCTTCAACAAGGGCAATATCGAAAGATGGTGAAGTGGAGACACCCAATTGGTGCAGTGCATAATAAGACCGTTAATGCACAGTAGAGATACATTATCGGGAGGTGGAACCCGAAAAATGTACAAGTCCGGGAATACGGAGTACATCATATCAAACCTTCGATGTACGTATAAAGCCTGGCAGGTGTTAAGATTATATCTTCAACACGGGCAATATCGAAAGATGGTGAAGTGGAGACACCCAATGGGTGCAGTGCATAATAAGACCGTTAATGCACAGTATAGACACATTATCGGGAGGTGGAACCCGAAAAATGTACAAGTCCGGGAACACGCGGTACATGGTATGAAACCTTCGATTTGCATATAAAGCCTGGTAGGTGTTGGGATTATATCTGCAACACGGGCAATATCGAAAGATGGTGAAGTGGAGACACCCAATGGGTGCAGTGCATAACAAGACCGTTAATGCACAGTATAGACACATTATCGGGAGGTGGAACCCGAAAAATGTACAAGTCCGGGAATACGGAGTACATCATATCAAACCTTCGATTTGCATATAAAGCCTGGTAGGTGTTGGGATTATATCTGCAACACGGGCAATATCGAAAGATGGTGAAGTGGAGACACCCAATGGGTGCAGTGCATAACAAGACCGTTAATGCACAGTATAGACACATTATCGGGAGGTGGAACCCGAAAAATGTACAAGTCCGGGAATACGAAGTACATCATATGAAACCTTCGCTGTACATATAAACGCCGTCGGAACGTGCCTTAGATAATGAAAAGTGAAATGAAACAGTATTTTGCAAAAGTTGGGTTGGCCTATGACTTACATGGCAACATCCTAGGTAAAAATTCGCAAGGTCGTGTTCTTCAGTGACCCAAAAAAAATGGTCACTTGTGGGAGATGCAACATGTTCATTTCGTATTATAGGGGACACACTATCGAAGCGAAAATTTCAGAAATGGCCTAAAACGTGTAGAAATGATGAGGCATGTACGAAATGAAGGTTTTTTGGTCAAACGGTGAAAATTTTTCTCTATGAAAAATTTTGGTCCCCCACCGTTCATGAATTTCTAGGACCAAAAATCGAACAATTTCAAACCTTCACGATCGAAAGGGAATCACATATGTGGTGTTCCTAGGTGTGTACGGTGTACGAAAAACGGGTTCACGATGAGATATCAAGCAAATAAGTGGAACCAAAGTGTGTTATACGGGTAAGACGAGGTGTCCAAAGACCGAAATAGGGGTACCAACTGAGTACGAAATGAAGGTCCCCGAAGTCGCCATACAAGTTATAGGAGGTGTCCAAAGTACGAAAAGGGTTCCATATTCGGCTGTTCCTACTATATGGTTCCCTGAAGACTGCTCCAAGGAGTAGTATATCTGCAACACGGGCAATATCGAAAGATGGTGAAGTGGAGACACCCAATGGGTGCAGTGCATAATAAGACCGTTAATGCACAGTATAGACACATTATCGGGAGGTGGAACCCGAAAAATGTACAAGTCCGGGAATACGAAGTACATCATATCAAACCTTCGATGTACATATAAAGCCTAATAGGTGTTAAGATTATATCTGCAACACGGGCAATATCGAAAGATGGTGAAGTGGAGACACCCAATGGGTGCAGTGCATAATAAGACCGTTAATGCACAGTATAGACACATTATCGGGAGGTGGAACCCGAAAAATGTACAAGTCCGGGAATACGGAGTACATCATATCAAACCTTCGATGTACATATAAAGCCTGGTAGGTGTTGGGATTATATCTGCAACACGGTCAATATCGAAAGATGGTGAAGTGGAGACACCCAATTGGTGCAGTGCATAATAAGACCGTTAATGCACAGTATAGACACATTATCGGGAGGTGGAACCCGAAAAATGTACAAGTCCGGGAATACGGAGTACATCATATCAAACCTTCGATGTACATATAAAGCCTGGTAGGTGTTGGGATTATATCTGCAACACGGGCAATATCGAAAGATGGTGAAGTGGAGACACCCAATTGGTGCAGTGCATAATAAGACCGTTAATGCACAGTAGAGATACATTATCGGGAGGTGGAACCCGAAAAATGTACAAGTCCGGGAATACGGAGTACATCATATCAAACCTTCGATGTACATATAAAGCCTGGTAGGTGTTGGGATTATATCTGCAACACGGGCAATATCGAAAGATGGTGAAGTGGAGACACCCAATGGGTGCAGTGCATAATAAGACCGTTAATGCACAGTATAGACACATTATCGGGAGGTGGAACCCGAAAAATGTACAAGTCCGGGAATACGGAGTACATCATATCAAACCTTCGATGTACGTATAAGGCCTGGCAGGTGTTAAGATTATATCTTCAACACGGGCAATATCGAAAGATGGTAAAGTGGAGACACCCAATGGGTGCAGTGCATAATAAGACCGTTAATGCACAGTATAGACACATTATCGGGAGGTGGAACCCGAAAAATGTACAAGTCCGGGAATACGAAGTACATCATATGAAACCTTCGATGTACATATAAACGCCGTCGGAACGTGCCTTAGATAATGAAAAGTGAAATGAAACAGTATTTTGCAAAAGTTGGGTTGGCCTATGACTTACATGGCAACATCCTAGGTAAAAATTCGCAAGGTCGTGTTCTTCAGTGACCCAAAAAAATGGTCACTTGTGGGAGATGCAACATGTTCATTTCGTATTATAGGGGACACACTATCGAAGCGAAAATTTCAGAAATGGCCTAAAACGTGTAGAAATGATGAGGCATGTACGAAATGAAGGTTTTTTGGTCAAACGGTGAAAATTTTTCTCTATGAAAAATTTTGGTCCCCCACCGTTCATGAATTTCTAGGACCAAAAATCGAACAATTTCAAACCTTCACGATCGAAAGGGAATCACATATGTGGTGTTCCTAGGTGTGTACGGTGTACGAAAAACGGGTTCACGATGAGATATCAAGCAAATAAGTGGAACCAAAGTGAGTTATACGGGTAAGACGAGGTGTCCAAAGACCGAAATAGGGGTACCAACTGAGTACGAAATGAAGGTCCCCGAAGTCGCCATACAAGTTATAGGAGGTGTCCAAAGTACGAAAAGGGTTCCATATTCGGCTGTTCCTACTATATGGTTCCCTGAAGACTGCTCCAAGGAGTAGTAAGGCTGTGTCCAAAGGTCTGTTGGGGGTATCAAAGTGATACCCTCGACGGAAAAATATGCACGAAAAGTGGTTCGATGATCTATCCTGTAGGTCGTACGGCAGCCATACCCGGCTGGAAGTACCGCGGTAATTCCGCATTAAAACGTTCGCCAGACGAACAAACAAATTGAATTAGCTCATCGTAGTGTACGGAAACGAAACGAAAATGTAAGGTGATTAGGGGTCCGGGAGCAATCTCGCGCTTCCATGGTTCGGTGTAAGAAATGATACGAAGTGGTTCATAAGCCTCCTCTGGAGGCAGAACCATCTTAGCATAGTTCGGGATATCCCAAGAGTGCGAGTAGCCAATGCCAGTCAGGAATTGTGAGGACCGCCGTGTCTCTACCTGATACATTGCGTTACTCTTCGGGTAGTAGCCAATGGCAGTCAGGAATAGTGAGGACCGCCGTGCCTCTAACTGATACATTGCGCTACTTTTCGGGGAACCTTCAGGGAGCCGCAGTAAATCCAGCGCGTATGCGAGACTTGTCGGGTCTAGTTCGGGACGTGCGGGGTTCAACGCCTCGGTACGTCAAATTGTGTACAGTGTGAGTTGGCACTCTTGCCGCGATATCCTTTGCTCGTAAACCGTAAATGCACAGTAGAGATACATTATCGGGAGGTGGAACCCGAAAAATGTACAAGTCCGGGAATACGAAGTACATCATAGGAAACCTTCGATGTACATATAAAGCCTAATAGGTGTTAAGATTATATCTGCAACACGGGCAATATCGAAAGATGGTGAAGTGGAGACACCCAATGGGTGCAGTGCATAATAAGACCGTTAATGCACAGTATAGACACATTATCGGGAGGTGGAACCCGAAAAATGTACAAGTCCGGGAATACGAAGTACATCATATGAAACCTTCGATGTACATATAAACGCCGTCGGAACGTGCCTTAGATCATGAAAAGTGAAATGAAACAGTATTTTGCAAAAGTTGGGTTGGCCTATGACTTACATGGCAACATCCTAGGTAAAAATTCGCAAGGTCGTGTTCTTCAGTGACCCAAAAAAATGGTCACTTGTGGGAGATGCAACATGTTCATTTCGTATTATAGGGGACACACTATCGAAGCGAAAATTTCAGAAATGGCCTAAAACGTGTAGAAATGATGAGGCATGTACGAAATGAAGGTTTTTTGGTCAAACGGTGAAAATTTTTCTCTATGAAAAATTTTGGACCAAAATTTAGGACCAAAAATCGAACAATTTCAAACCTTCACGATCGAAAGGGAATCACATATGTGGTGTTCCTAGGTGTGTACGGTGTACGAAAAACGGGTTCACGATGAGATATCAAGCAAATAAGTGGAACCAAAGTGAGTTATACGGGTAAGACGAGGTGTCCAAAGACCGAAATAGGGGTACCAACTGAGTACGAAATGAAGGTCCCCGAAGTCGCCATACAAGTTATAGGAGGTGTCCAAAGTACGAAAAGGGTTCCATATTCGGCTGTTCCTACTATATGGTTCCCTGAAGACTGCTCCAAGGAGTAGTAAGGCTGTGTCCAAAGGTCTGTTGGGGGTATCAAAGTGATACCCTCGACGGAAAAATATGCACGAAAAGTGGTTCGATGATCTATCCTGTAGGTCGTACGGCAGCCATACCCAGCTGGAAGTACCGCGGTAATTCCGCATTAAAACGTTCGCCAGACGAACAAACAAATTGAATTAGCTCATCGTAGTGTACGGAAACGAAACGAAAATGTAAGGTGATTAGGGGTCCGGGAGCAATCTCGCGATTCCATGGTTCGGTGCAAGAAATGATACGAAGTGGTTCATAAGCCTCCTCTGGAGGCAGAACCATCTTAGCATAGTTCGGGATATCCCAAGAGTGCGAGTAGCCAATGCCAGTCAGGAATTGTGAGGACCGCCGTGCCTCTACCTGATACATTGCGTTACTCTTCGGGTAGTAGCCAATGGCAGTCAGGAATAGTGAGGACCGCCGTGCCTCTAGCTGATACATTGCGCTACTTTTCGGGGAAACTTCAGGGAGCCGCAGTAAATCCAGCGCGTATGCGAGACTTGTCGGGTCTAGTTCGGGACGTGCGGGGTTCAACGCCTCGGTACGTCAAATTGTGTACAGTGTGAGTTGGCACTCTTGCCGCGATATCCTTTGCTCGTAAATCGTAAATGCACAGTAGAGATACATTATCGGGAGGTGGAACCCGAAAAATGTACAAGTCCGGGAATACGGAGTACATCGTATCAAACCTTCGATGTACATATAAAGCCTAATAGGTGTTAAGATTATATCTGCAACACGGGCAATATCGAAAGATGGTGAAGTGGAGACACCCAATGGGTGCAGTGCATAATAAGACCGTTAATGCACAGCAGAGATACATTATCGGGAGGTGGAACCCGAAAAATGTACAAGTCCGGGAATACGGAGTAAAACATATCAAACCTTCGATGTACGTATAAAACCAGGCAGGTGTTAAGATTATATCTTCAACACGGGCAATATCGAAAGATGGTAAAGTGGAGACACCCAATGGGTGCAGAGCATAATAAGACCGTTAATGCACAGTAGAGACACATTATCGGGAGGTGGAACCCGAAAAATGTACAAGTCCGGGAATACGAAGTACATCATATCAAACCTTCGATGTACATATAAAGCCTAATAGGTGTTAAGATTATATCTGCAACACGGGCAATATCGAAAGATGGTGAAGTGGAGACACCCAATGGGTGCAGTGCATAATAAGACCGTTAATGCACAGTATAGACACATTATCGGGAGGTGGAACCCGAAAAATGTACAAGTCCGGGAATACAGAGTACATCATATCAAGCCTTCGATGTACGTATAAAGCCTGGTAGGTGTTGGGATTATATCTGCAACACGGGCAATATCGAAAGATGGTGAAGTGGAGACACCCAATGGGTGCAGTGCATAATAAGACCGTTAATGCACAGTATAGACACATTATCGGGAGGTGGAACCCGAAAAATGTACAAGTCCGGGAATACGGAGTACATCATATGAAACCTACGATGTACATATATAGCCTGGTAGGTGTTGGGATTATATCTGCAACACGGGCAATATCGAAAGATGGTGAAGTGGAGACACCCAATGGGTGCAGTGCATAATAAGACCGTTAATGCACAGTATAGACACATTATCGGGAGGTGGAACCCGAAAAATGTACAAGTCCGGGAATACGGAGTACATCATATGAAACCTACGATGTACATATAAAGCCTGGTAGGTGTTGGGATTATATCTGCAACACGGGCAATATCGAAAGATGGTGAAGTGGAGACACCCAATGGGTGCAGTGCATAATAAGACCGTTAATGCACAGTATAGATACATTATCGGGAGGTGGAACCCGAAAAATGTACAAGTCCGGGAATACGGAGTACATCATATGAAACCTTCGATGTACATATAAACGCCGTCGGAACGTGCCTTAGATCATGAAAAGTGAAATGAAACAGTATTTTGCAAAAGTTGGGTTGGCCTATGACTTACATGGCAACATCCTAGGTAAAAATTCGCAAGGTCGTGTTCTTCAGTGACCCAAAAAAAATGGTCACTTGTGGGAGATGCAACATGTTCATTTCGTATTATAGGGGACACACTATCGAAGCGAAAATTTCAGAAATGGCCTAAAACGTGTAGAAATGATGAGGCATGTACGAAATGAAGGTTTTTTGGTCAAACGGTGAAAATTTTTCTCTATGAAAAATTTTGGTCCCCCACCGTTCATGAATTTCTAGGACCAAAAATCGAACAATTTCAAACCTTCACGATCGAAAGGGAATCACATATGTGGTGTTCCTAGGTGTGTACGGTGTACGAAAAACGGGTTCACGATGAGATATCAAGCAAATAAGTGGAACCAAAGTGAGTTATACGGGTAAGACGAGGTGTCCAAAGACCGAAATAGGGGTACCAACTGAGTACGAAATGAAGGTCCCCGAAGTCGCCATACAAGTTATAGGAGGTGTCCAAAGTACGAAAAGGGTTCCATATTCGGCTGTTCCTACTATATGGTTCCCTGAAGACTGCTCCAAGGAGTAGTATATCTGCAACACGGGCAATATCGAAAGATGGTGAAGTGGAGACACCCAATGGGTGCAGTGCATAATAAGACCGTTAATGCACAGTATAGACACATTATCGGGAAGTGGAACCCGAAAAATGTACAAGTCCGGGAATACGGAGTACATCATATGAAACCTACGATGTACATATATAGCCTGGTAGGTGTTGGGATTATATCTGCAACACGGGCAATATCGAAAGATGGTGAAGTGGAGACACCCAATGGGTGCAGTGCATAATAAGACCGTTAATGCACAGTATAGACACATTATCGGGAGGTGGAACCCGAAAAATGTACAAGTCCGGGAATACGGAGTACATCATATGAAACCTACGATGTACATATATAGCCTGGTAGGTGTTGGGATTATATCTGCAACACGGGCAATATCGAAAGATGGTGAAGTGGAGACACCCAATGGGTGCAGTGCATAATAAGACCGTTAATGCACAGTATAGACACATTATCGGGAGGTGGAACCCGAAAAATGTACAAGTCCGGGAATACGGAGTACATCATATGAAACCTACGATGTACATATAAAGCCTGGTAGGTGTTGGGATTATATCTGCAACACGGGCAATATCGAAAGATGGTGAAGTGGAGACACCCAATGGGTACAGTGCATAATAAGACCGTTAATGCACAGTATAGACACATTATCGGGAGGTGGAACCCGAAAAATGTACAAGTCCGGGAATACGGAGTACATCATATCAAACCTTCGATGTACATATAAAGCCTGGTAGGTGTTGGGATTATATCTGCAACACGGGCAATATCGAAAGATGGTGAAGTGGAGACACCCAATGGGTGCAGTGCATAATAAGACCGTTAATGCACAGTATAGATACATTATCGGGAGGTGGAACCCGAAAAATGTACAAGTCCGGGAATACGGAGTACATCATATCAAACCTTCGATGTACATATAAAGCCTGGTAGGTGTTGGGATTATATCTGCAACACGGGCAATATCGAAAGATGGTGAAGTGGAGACACCCAATTGGTGCAGTGCATAATAAGACCGTTAATGCACAGTAGAGATACATTATCGGGAGGTGGAACCCGAAAAATGTACAAGTCCGGGAATACGGAGTACATCATATCAAACCTTCGATGTACATATAAAGCCTGGTAGGTGTTGGGATTATATCTGCAACACGGGCAATATCGAAAGATGGTGAAGTGGAGACACCCAATGGGTGCAGTGCATAATAAGACCGTTAATACACAGTATAGACACATTATCGGGAGGTGGAACCCGAAAAATGTACAAGTCCGGGAATACGGAGTACATCATATCAAACCTTCGATGTACATATAAAGCCTGGTAGGTGTTGGGATTATATCTGCAACACGGGCAATATCGAAAGATGGTGAAGTGGAGACACCCAATGGGTGCAGTGCATAATAAGACCGTTAATGCACAGTATAGATACATTATCGGGAGGTGGAACCCGAAAAATGTACAAGTCCGGGAATACGGAGTACATCATATGAAACCTTCGATGTACATATAAAGCCTGGCAGGTGTTAAGATTATATCTTCAACACGGGCAATATCGAAAGATGGTGAAGTGGAGACACCCAATTGGTGCAGTGCATAATAAGACCGTTAATGCACAGTAGAGATACATTATCGGGAGGTGGAACCCGAAAAATGTACAAGTCCGGGAATACGGAGTACATCATATCAAACCTTCGATGTACGTATAAAGCCTAATAGGTGTTAAGATTATATCTTCAACACGGGCAATATCGAAAGATGGTGAAGTGGAGACA
This sequence comes from Anopheles stephensi, assembly GCF_013141755.1. Taxonomy (NCBI): domain Eukaryota; kingdom Metazoa; phylum Arthropoda; class Insecta; order Diptera; family Culicidae; genus Anopheles; species Anopheles stephensi. The sequence goes on from NW_023405249.1 coordinate 28,097, forward strand.
CCCAATGGGTGCAGTGCATAATAAGACCGTTAATGCACAGTATAGACACATTATCGGGAGGTGGAACCCGAAAAATGTACAAGTCCGGGAACACGCGGTACATGGTATGAAACCTTCGATTTGCATATAAAGCCTGGTAGGTGTTGGGATTATATCTGCAACACGGGCAATATCGAAAGATGGTGAAGTGGAGACACCCAATTGGTGCAGTGCATAATAAGACCGTTAATGCACAGTAGAGATACATTATCGGGAGGTGGAACCCGAAAAATGTACAAGTCCGGGAATACGGAGTACATCATATCAAACCTTCGATGTACATATAAAGCCTGGTAGGTGTTGGGATTATATCTGCAACACGGGCAATATCGAAAGATGGTGAAGTGGAGACACCCAATGGGTGCAGTGCATAATAAGACCGTTAATACACAGTATAGACACATTATCGGGAGGTGGAACCCGAAAAATGTACAAGTCCGGGAATACGGAGTACATCATATCAAACCTTCGATGTACATATAAAGCCTGGTAGGTGTTGGGATTATATCTGCAACACGGGCAATATCGAAAGATGGTGAAGTGGAGACACCCAATGGGTGCAGTGCATAATAAGACCGTTAATGCACAGTATAGATACATTATCGGGAGGTGGAACCCGAAAAATGTACAAGTCCGGGAATACGGAGTACATCATATGAAACCTTCGATGTACATATAAAGCCTGGCAGGTGTTAAGATTATATCTTCAACACGGGCAATATCGAAAGATGGTGAAGTGGAGACACCCAATTGGTGCAGTGCATAATAAGACCGTTAATGCACAGTAGAGATACATTATCGGGAGGTGGAACCCGAAAAATGTACAAGTCCGGGAATACGGAGTACATCATATCAAACCTTCGATGTACGTATAAAGCCTAATAGGTGTTAAGATTATATCTTCAACACGGGCAATATCGAAAGATGGTGAAGTGGAGACACCCAATGGGTGCAGTGCATAATAAGACCGTTAATGCACAGTATAGACACATTATCGGGAGGTGGAACCCGAAAAATGTACAAGTCCGGGAACACGCGGTACATGGTATGAAACCTTCGATTTGCATATAAAGCCTGGTAGGTGTTGGGATTATATCTGCAACACGGGCAATATCGAAAGATGGTGAAGTGGAGACACCCAATGGGTGCAGTGCATAACAAGACCGTTAATGCACAGTATAGACACATTATCGGGAGGTGGAACCCGAAAAATGTACAAGTCCGGGAATACGGAGTACATCATATCAAACCTTCGATTTGCATATAAAGCCTGGTAGGTGTTGGGATTATATCTGCAACACGGGCAATATCGAAAGATGGTGAAGTGGAGACACCCAATGGGTGCAGTGCATAACAAGACCGTTAATGCACAGTATAGACACATTATCGGGAGGTGGAACCCGAAAAATGTACAAGTCCGGGAATACGAAGTACATCATATGAAACCTTCGATGTACATATAAACGCCGTCGGAACGTGCCTTAGATAATGAAAAGTGAAATGAAACAGTATTTTGCAAAAGTTGGGTTGGCCTATGACTTACATGGCAACATCCTAGGTAAAAATTCGCAAGGTCGTGTTCTTCAGTGACTCAAAAAAATGGTCACTTGTGGGAGATGCAACATGTTCATTTCGTATTATAGGGGACACACTATCGAAGCGAAAATTTCAGAAATGGCCTAAAACGTGTAGAAATGATGAGGCATGTACGAAATGAAGGTTTTTTGGTCAAACGGTGAAAATTTTTCTCTATGAAAAATTTTGGTCCCCCACCGTTCATGAATTTCTAGGACCAAAAATCGAACAATTTCAAACCTTCACGATCGAAAGGGAATCACATATGTGGTGTTCCTAGGTGTGTACGGTGTACGAAAAACGGGTTCACGCTGAGATATCAAGCAAATAAGTGGAACCAAAGTGTGTTATACGGGTAAGACGAGGTGTCCAAAGACCGAAATAGGGGTACCAACTGAGTACGAAATGAAGGTCCCCGAAGTCGCCATACAAGTTATAGGAGGTGTCCAAAGTACGAAAAGGGTTCCATATTCGGCTGTTCCTACTATATGGTTCCCTGAAGACTGCTCCAAGGAGTAGTATATCTGCAACACGGGCAATATCGAAAGATGGTGAAGTGGAGACACCCAATGGGTGCAGTGCATAATAAGACCGTTAATGCACAGTATAGACACATTATCGGGAGGTGGAACCCGAAAAATGTACAAGTCCGGGAATACGAAGTACATCATAGGAAACCTTCGATGTACATATAAAGCCTAATAGGTGTTAAGATTATATCTGCAACACGGGCAATATCGAAAGATGGTGAAGTGGAGACACCCAATGGGTGCAGTGCATAATAAGACCGTTAATGCACAGTATAGACACATTATCGGGAGGTGGAACCCGAAAAATGTACAAGTCCGGGAATACGGAGTACATCATATCAAACCTTCGATGTACATATAAAGCCTGGTAGGTGTTGGGATTATATCTGCAACACGGTCAATATCGAAAGATGGTGAAGTGGAGACACCCAATTGGTGCAGTGCATAATAAGACCGTTAATGCACAGTATAGACACATTATCGGGAGGTGGAACCCGAAAAATGTACAAGTCCGGGAATACGGAGTACATCATATCAAACCTTCGATGTACATATAAAGCCTGGTAGGTGTTGGGATTATATCTGCAACACGGGCAATATCGAAAGATGGTGAAGTGGAGACACCCAATTGGTGCAGTGCATAATAAGACCGTTAATGCACAGTATAGACACATTATCGGGAGGTGGAACCCGAAAAATGTACAAGTCCGGGAATACGGAGTACAACATATCAAACCTTCGATGTACATATAAAGCCTGGTAGGTGTTGGGATTATATCTGCAACACGGGCAATATCGAAAGATGGTGAAGTGGAGACACCCAATGGGTGCAGTGCATAACAAGACCGTTAATGCACAGTATAGACACATTATCGGGAGGTGGAACCCGAAAAATGTACAAGTCCGGGAATACGGAGTACATCATATCAAACCTTCGATGTACATATAAAGCCTGGTAGGTGTTGGGATTATATCTGCAACACGGGCAATATCGAAAGATGGTGAAGTGGAGACACCCAATGGGTGCAGTGCATAACAAGACCGTTAATGCACAGTATAGACACATTATCGGGAGGTGGAACCCGAAAAATGTACAAGTCCGGGAATACGGAGTACATCATATCAAACCTTCGATGTACATATAAAGCCTGGTAGGTGTTGGGATTATATCTGCAACACGGGCAATATCGAAAGATGGTGAAGTGGAGACACCCAATGGGTGCAGTGCATAATAAGACCGTTAATGCACAGTATAGACACATTATCGGGAGGTGGAACCCGAAAAATGTACAAGTCCGGGAATACGAAGTACATCATATGAAACCTTCGATGTACATATAAACGCCGTCGGAACGTGCCTTAGATCATGAAAAGTGAAATGAAACAGTATTTTGCAAAAGTTGGGTTTGCCTATGACTTACATGGCAACATCCTAGGTAAAAATTCGCAAGGTCGTGTTCTTCAATGACCCAAAAAAATGGTCACTTGTGGGAGATGCAACATGTTCATTTCGTATTATAGGGGACACACTATCGAAGCGAAAATTTCAGAAATGGCCTAAAACGTGTAGAAATGATGAGGCATGTACGAAATGAAGGTTTTTTGGTCAAACGGTGAAAATTTTTCTCTATGAAAAATTTTGGTCCCCCACCGTTCATGAATTTCTAGGACCAAAAATCGAACAATTTCAAACCTTCACGATCGAAAGGGAATCACATATGTGGTGTTCCTAGGTGTGTACGGTGTACGAAAAACGGGTTCACGATGAGATATCAAGCAAATAAGTGGAACCAAAGTGAGTTATACGGGTAAGACGAGGTGTCCAAAGACCGAAATAGGGGTACCAACTGAGTACGAAATGAAGGTCCCCGAAGTCGCCATACAAGTTATAGGAGGTGTCCAAAGTACGAAAAGGGTTCCATATTCGGCTGTTCCTACTATATGGTTCCCTGAAGACTGCTCCAAGGAGTAGTAAGGCTGTGTCCAAAGGTCTGTTGGGGGTATCAAAGTGATACCCTCGACGGAAAAATATGCACGAAAAGTGGTTCGATGATCTATCCTGTAGGTCGTACGGCAGCCATACCCGGCTGGAAGTACCGCGGTAATTCCGCATTAAAACGTTCGCCAGACGAACAAACAAATTGAATTAGCTCATCGTAGTGTACGGAAACGAAACGAAAATGTAAGGTGATTAGGGGTCCGGGAGCAATCTCGCGATTCCATGGTTCGGTGTAAGAAATGATACGAAGTGGTTCATAAGCCTCCTCTGGAGGCAGAACCATCTTAGCATAGTTCGGGATATCCCAAGAGTGCGAGTAGCCGATGCCAGTCAGGAATTGTGAGGATCGCCGTGCCTCTACCTGATACATTGCGTTACTCTTCGGGTAGTAGCCAATGGCAGTCAGGAATAGTGAGGACCGCCGTGCCTCTAACTGATACATTGCGCTACTTTTCGGGGAACCTTCAGGGAGCCGCAGTAAATCCAGCGCGTATGCGAGACTTGTCGAGTCTAGTTCGGGACGTGCGGGGTTCAACGCCTCGGTACGTCAAATTGTGTAAAGTGTGAGTTGGCACTCTTGCCGCGATATCCTTTGCTCGTAAACCGTAAATGCACAGTAGAGATACATTATCGGGAGGTGGAACCCGAAAAATGTACAAGTCCGGGAATACGAAGTACATCATAGGAAACCTTCGATGTACATATAAAGCCTAAGAGGTGTTAAGATTATATCTGCAACACGGGCAATATCGAAAGATGGTGAAGTGGAGACACCCAATGGGTGCAGTGCATAATAAGACCGTTAATGCACAGTATAGACACATTATCGGGAGGTGGAACCCGAAAAATGTACAAGTCCGGGAATACGGAGTACATCATATCAAACCTTCGATGTACATATAAAGCCTGGTAGGTGTTGGGATTATATCTGCAACACGGGCAATATCGAAAGATGGTGAAGTGGAGACACCCAATTGGTGCAGTGCATAATAAGACCGTTAATGCACAGTATAGACACATTATCGGGAGGTGGAACCCGAAAAATGTACAAGTCCGGGAATACGAAGTACATTATATGAAACCTTCGATGTACATATAAAGCCTGGTAGGTGTTGGGATTATATCTGCAACACGGTCAATATCGAAAGATGGTGAAGTGGAGACACCCAATTGGTGCAGTGCATAATAAGACCGTTAATGCACAGTAGAGATACATTATCGGGAGGTGGAACCCGAAAAATGTACAAGTCCGGGAATACGGAGTACATCATATCAAACCTTCGATGTACATATAAAGCCTGGTAGGTGTTGGGATTATATCTGCAACACGGGCAATATCGAAAGATGGTGAAGTGGAGACACCCAATGGGTGCAGTGCATAATAAGACCGTTAATACACAGTATAGACACATTATCGGGAGGTGGAACCCGAAAAATGTACAAGTCCGGGAATACGGAGTACATCATATCAAACCTTCGATGTACATATAAAGCCTGGTAGGTGTTGGGATTATATCTGCAACACGGGCAATATCGAAAGATGGTGAAGTGGAGACACCCAATGGGTGCAGTGCATAATAAGACCGTTAATGCACAGTATAGATACATTATCGGGAGGTGGAACCCGAAAAATGTACAAGTCCGGGAATACGGAGTACATCATATGAAACCTTCGATGTACATATAAAGCCTGGCAGGTGTTAAGATTATATCTTCAACAAGGGCAATATCGAAAGATGGTGAAGTGGAGACACCCAATGGGTGCAGTGCATAATAAGACCGTTAATGCACAGTAGAGATACATTATCGGGAGGTGGAACCCGAAAAATGTACAAGTCCGGGAATACGGAGTACATCATATCAAACCTTCGATGTACGTATAAAGCCTGGCAGGTGTTAAGATTATATCTTCAACACGGGCAATATCGAAAGATGGTGAAGTGGAGACACCCAATGGGTGCAGTGCATAATAAGACCGTTAATGCACAGTATAGACACATTATCGGGAGGTGGAACCCGAAAAATGTACAAGTCCGGGAACACGCGGTACATGGTATGAAACCTTCGATTTGCATATAAAGCCTGGTAGGTGTTGGGATTATATCTGCAACACGGGCAATATCGAAAGATGGTGAAGTGGAGACACCCAATGGGTGCAGTGCATAACAAGACCGTTAATGCACAGTATAGACACATTATCGGGAGGTGGAACCCGAAAAATGTACAAGTCCGGGAATACGGAGTACATCATATCAAACCTTCGATTTGCATATAAAGCCTGGTAGGTGTTGGGATTATATCTGCAACACGGGCAATATCGAAAGATGGTGAAGTGGAGACACCCAATGGGTGCAGTGCATAACAAGACCGTTAATGCACAGTATAGACACATTATCGGGAGGTGGAACCCGAAAAATGTACAAGTCCGGGAATACGAAGTACATCATATGAAACCTTCGATGTACATATAAACGCCGTCGGAACGTGCCTTAGATAATGAAAAGTGAAATGAAACAGTATTTTGCAAAAGTTGGGTTGGCCTATGACTTACATGGCAACATCCTAGGTAAAAATTCGCAAGGTCGTGTTCTTCAGTGACCCAAAAAAAATGGTCACTTGTGGGAGATGCAACATGTTCATTTCGTATTATAGGGGACACACTATCGAAGCGAAAATTTCAGAAATGGCCTAAAACGTGTAGAAATGATGAGGCATGTACGAAATGAAGGTTTTTTGGTCAAACGGTGAAAATTTTTCTCTATGAAAAATTTTGGTCCCCCACCGTTCATGAATTTCTAGGACCAAAAATCGAACAATTTCAAACCTTCACGATCGAAAGGGAATCACATATGTGGTGTTCCTAGGTGTGTACGGTGTACGAAAAACGGGTTCACGATGAGATATCAAGCAAATAAGTGGAACCAAAGTGTGTTATACGGGTAAGACGAGGTGTCCAAAGACCGAAATAGGGGTACCAACTGAGTACGAAATGAAGGTCCCCGAAGTCGCCATACAAGTTATAGGAGGTGTCCAAAGTACGAAAAGGGTTCCATATTCGGCTGTTCCTACTATATGGTTCCCTGAAGACTGCTCCAAGGAGTAGTATATCTGCAACACGGGCAATATCGAAAGATGGTGAAGTGGAGACACCCAATGGGTGCAGTGCATAATAAGACCGTTAATGCACAGTATAGACACATTATCGGGAGGTGGAACCCGAAAAATGTACAAGTCCGGGAATACGAAGTACATCATAGGAAACCTTCGATGTACATATAAAGCCTAATAGGTGTTGGGATTATATCTGCAACACGGGCAATATCGAAAGATGGTGAAGTGGAGACACCCAATTGGTGCAGTGCATAATAAGACCGTTAATGCACAGTATAGACACATTATCGGGAGGTGGAACCCGAAAAATGTACAAGTCCGGGAATACGAAGTACATTATATGAAACCTTCGATGTACATATAAAGCCTGGTAGGTGTTGGGATTATATCTGCAACACGGTCAATATCGAAAGATGGTGAAGTGGAGACACCCAATTGGTGCAGTGCATAATAAGACCGTTAATGCACAGTATAGACACATTATCGGGAGGTGGAACCCGAAAAATGTACAAGTCCGGGAATACGGAGTACATCATATCAAACCTTCGATGTACATATAAAGCCTGGTAGGTGTTGGGATTATATCTGCAACACGGTCAATATCGAAAGATGGTGAAGTGGAGACACCCAATTGGTGCAGTGCATAATAAGACCGTTAATGCACAGTATAGACACATTATCGGGAGGTGGAACCCGAAAAATGTACAAGTCCGGGAATACGGAGTACATCATATCAAACCTTCGATGTACATATAAAGCCTGGTAGGTGTTGGGATTATATCTGCAACACGGGCAATATCGAAAGATGGTGAAGTGGAGACACCCAATTGGTGCAGTGCATAATAAGACCGTTAATGCACAGTATAGACACATTATCGGGAGGTGGAACCCGAAAAATGTACAAGTCCGGGAATACGGAGTACAACATATCAAACCTTCGATGTACATATAAAGCCTGGTAGGTGTTGGGATTATATCTGCAACACGGGCAATATCGAAAGATGGTGAAGTGGAGACACCCAATGGGTGCAGTGCATAACAAGACCGTTAATGCACAGTATAGACACATTATCGGGAGGTGGAACCCGAAAAATGTACAAGTCCGGGAATACGGAGTACATCATATCAAACCTTCGATGTACATATAAAGCCTGGTAGGTGTTGGGATTATATCTGCAACACGGGCAATATCGAAAGATGGTGAAGTGGAGACACCCAATGGGTGCAGTGCATAACAAGACCGTTAATGCACAGTATAGACACATTATCGGGAGGTGGAACCCGAAAAATGTACAAGTCCGGGAATACGGAGTACATCATATCAAACCTTCGATGTACATATAAAGCCTGGTAGGTGTTGGGATTATATCTGCAACACGGGCAATATCGAAAGATGGTGAAGTGGAGACACCCAATGGGTGCAGTGCATAATAAGACCGTTAATGCACAGTATAGACACATTATCGGGAGGTGGAACCCGAAAAATGTACAAGTCCGGGAATACGAAGTACATCATATGAAACCTTCGATGTACATATAAACGCCGTCGGAACGTGCCTTAGATCATGAAAAGTGAAATGAAACAGTATTTTGCAAAAGTTGGGTTTGCCTATGACTTACATGGCAACATCCTAGGTAAAAATTCGCAAGGTCGTGTTCTTCAATGACCCAAAAAAATGGTCACTTGTGGGAGATGCAACATGTTCATTTCGTATTATAGGGGACACACTATCGAAGCGAAAATTTCAGAAATGGCCTAAAACGTGTAGAAATGATGAGGCATGTACGAAATGAAGGTTTTTTGGTCAAACGGTGAAAATTTTTCTCTATGAAAAATTTTGGTCCCCCACCGTTCATGAATTTCTAGGACCAAAAATCGAACAATTTCAAACCTTCACGATCGAAAGGGAATCACATATGTGGTGTTCCTAGGTGTGTACGGTGTACGAAAAACGGGTTCACGATGAGATATCAAGCAAATAAGTGGAACCAAAGTGAGTTATACGGGTAAGACGAGGTGTCCAAAGACCGAAATAGGGGTACCAACTGAGTACGAAATGAAGGTCCCCGAAGTCGCCATACAAGTTATAGGAGGTGTCCAAAGTACGAAAAGGGTTCCATATTCGGCTGTTCCTACTATATGGTTCCCTGAAGACTGCTCCAAGGAGTAGTAAGGCTGTGTCCAAAGGTCTGTTGGGGGTATCAAAGTGATACCCTCGACGGAAAAATATGCACGAAAAGTGGTTCGATGATCTATCCTGTAGGTCGTACGGCAGCCATACCCGGCTGGAAGTACCGCGGTAATTCCGCATTAAAACGTTCGCCAGACGAACAAACAAATTGAATTAGCTCATCGTAGTGTACGGAAACGAAACGAAAATGTAAGGTGATTAGGGGTCCGGGAGCAATCTCGCGATTCCATGGTTCGGTGTAAGAAATGATACGAAGTGGTTCATAAGCCTCCTCTGGAGGCAGAACCATCTTAGCATAGTTCGGGATATCCCAAGAGTGCGAGTAGCCGATGCCAGTCAGGAATTGTGAGGATCGCCGTGCCTCTACCTGATACATTGCGTTACTCTTCGGGTAGTAGCCAATGGCAGTCAGGAATAGTGAGGACCGCCGTGCCTCTAACTGATACATTGCGCTACTTTTCGGGGAACCTTCAGGGAGCCGCAGTAAATCCAGCGCGTATGCGAGACTTGTCGAGTCTAGTTCGGGACGTGCGGGGTTCAACGCCTCGGTACGTCAAATTGTGTACAGTGTGAGTTGGCACTCTTGCCGCGATATCCTTTGCTCGTAAACCGTAAATGCACAGTAGAGATACATTATCGGGAGGTGGAACCCGAAAAATGTACAAGTCCGGGAATACGAAGTACATCATAGGAAACCTTCGATGTACATATAAAGCCTAAGAGGTGTTAAGATTATATCTGCAACACGGGCAATATCGAAAGATGGTGAAGTGGAGACACCCAATGGGTGCAGTGCATAATAAGACCGTTAATGCACAGTATAGACACATTATCGGGAGGTGGAACCCGAAAAATGTACAAGTCCGGGAATACGGAGTACATCATATCAAACCTTCGATGTACATATAAAGCCTGGTAGGTGTTGGGATTATATCTGCAACACGGGCAATATCGAAAGATGGTGAAGTGGAGACACCCAATTGGTGCAGTGCATAATAAGACCGTTAATGCACAGTAGAGATACATTATCGGGAGGTGGAACCCGAAAAATGTACAAGTCCGGGAATACGGAGTACATCATATCAAACCTTCGATGTACATATAAAGCCTGGTAGGTGTTGGGATTATATCTGCAACACGGTCAATATCGAAAGATGGTGAAGTGGAGACACCCAATTGGTGCAGTGCATAATAAGACCGTTAATGCACAGTAGAGATACATTATCGGGAGGTGGAACCCGAAAAATGTACAAGTCCGGGAATACGGAGTACATCATATCAAACCTTCGATGTACATATAAAGCCTGGTAGGTGTTGGGATTATATCTGCAACACGGGCAATATCGAAAGATGGTGAAGTGGAGACACCCAATGGGTGCTGTGCATAATAAGACCGTTAATACACAGTATAGACACATTATCGGGAGGTGGAACCCGAAAAATGTACAAGTCCGGGAATACGGAGTACATCATATCAAACCTTCGATGTACATATAAAGCCTGGTAGGTGTTGGGATTATATCTGCAACACGGGCAATATCGAAAGATGGTGAAGTGGAGACACCCAATGGGTGCAGTGCATAATAAGACCGTTAATGCACAGTATAGATACATTATCGGGAGGTGGAACCCGAAAAATGTACAAGTCCGGGAATACGGAGTACATCATATGAAACCTTCGATGTACATATAAAGCCTGGCAGGTGTTAAGATTATATCTTCAACACGGGCAATATCGAAAGATGGTGAAGTGGAGACACCCAATTGGTGCAGTGCATAATAAGACCGTTAATGCACAGTAGAGATACATTATCGGGAGGTGGAACCCGAAAAATGTACAAGTCCGGGAATACGGAGTACATCATATCAAACCTTCGATGTACGTATAAAGCCTGGCAGGTGTTAAGATTATATCTTCAACACGGGCAATATCGAAAGATGGTGAAGTGGAGACACCCAATGGGTGCAGTGCATAATAAGACCGTTAATGCACAGTATAGACACATTATCGGGAGGTGGAACCCGAAAAATGTACAAGTCCGGGAACACGCGGTACATGGTATGAAACCTTCGATTTGCATATAAAGCCTGGTAGGTGTTGGGATTATATCTGCAACACGGGCAATATCGAAAGATGGTGAAGTGGAGACACCCAATGGGTGCAGTGCATAACAAGACCGTTAATGCACAGTATAGACACATTATCGGGAGGTGGAACCCGAAAAATGTACAAGTCCGGGAATACGGAGTACATCATATCAAACCTTCGATTTGCATATAAAGCCTGGTAGGTGTTGGGATTATATCTGCAACACGGGCAATATCGAAAGATGGTGAAGTGGAGACACCCAATGGGTGCAGTGCATAACAAGACCGTTAATGCACAGTATAGACACATTATCGGGAGGTGGAACCCGAAAAATGTACAAGTCCGGGAATACGAAGTACATCATATGAAACCTTCGATGTACATATAAACGCCGTCGGAACGTGCCTTAGATAATGAAAAGTGAAATGAAACAGTATTTTGCAAAAGTTGGGTTGGCCTATGACTTACATGGCAACATCCTAGGTAAAAATTCGCAAGGTCGTGTTCTTCAGTGACTCAAAAAAATGGTCACTTGTGGGAGATGCAACATGTTCATTTCGTATTATAGGGGACACACTATCGAAGCGAAAATTTCAGAAATGGCCTAAAACGTGTAGAAATGATGAGGCATGTACGAAATGAAGGTTTTTTGGTCAAACGGTGAAAATTTTTCTCTATGAAAATTTTGGTCCCCCACCGTTCATGAATTTCTAGGACCAAAAATCGAACAATTTCAAACCTTCACGATCGAAAGGGAATCACATATGTGGTGTTCCTAGGTGTGTACGGTGTACGAAAAACGGGTTCACGATGAGATATCAAGCAAATAAGTGGAACCAAAGTGTGTTATACGGGTAAGACGAGGTGTCCAAAGACCGAAATAGGGGTACCAACTGAGTACGAAATGAAGGTCCCCGAAGTCGCCATACAAGTTATAGGAGGTGTCCAAAGTACGAAAAGGGTTCCATATTCGGCTGTTCCTACTATATGGTTCCCTGAAGACTGCTCCAAGGAGTAGTATATCTGCAACACGGGCAATATCGAAAGATGGTGAAGTGGAGACACCCAATGGGTGCAGTGCATAATAAGACCGTTAATGCACAGTATAGACACATTATCGGGAGGTGGAACCCGAAAAATGTACAAGTCCGGGAATACGAAGTACATCATAGGAAACCTTCGATGTACATATAAAGCCTAATAGGTGTTAAGATTATATCTGCAACACGGGCAATATCGAAAGATGGTGAAGTGGAGACACCCAATGGGTGCAGTGCATAATAAGACCGTTAATGCACAGTATAGACACATTATCGGGAGGTGGAACCCGAAAAATGTACAAGTCCGGGAATACGGAGTACATCATATCAAACCTTCGATGTACATATAAAGCCTGGTAGGTGTTGGGATTATATCTGCAACACGGTCAATATCGAAAGATGGTGAAGTGGAGACACCCAATTGGTGCAGTGCATAATAAGACCGTTAATGCACAGTATAGACACATTATCGGGAGGTGGAACCCGAAAAATGTACAAGTCCGGGAATACGGAGTACATCATATCAAACCTTCGATGTACATATAAAGCCTGGTAGGTGTTGGGATTATATCTGCAACACGGGCAATATCGAAAGATGGTGAAGTGGAGACACCCAATTGGTGCAGTGCATAATAAGACCGTTAATGCACAGTATAGACACATTATCGGGAGGTGGAACCCGAAAAATGTACAAGTCCGGGAATACGGAGTACAACATATCAAACCTTCGATGTACATATAAAGCCTGGTAGGTGTTGGGATTATATCTGCAACACGGGCAATATCGAAAGATGGTGAAGTGGAGACACCCAATGGGTGCAGTGCATAACAAGACCGTTAATGCACAGTATAGACACATTATCGGGAGGTGGAACCCGAAAAATGTACAAGTCCGGGAATACGGAGTACATCATATCAAACCTTCGATGTACATATAAAGCCTGGTAGGTGTTGGGATTATATCTGCAACACGGGCAATATCGAAAGATGGTGAAGTGGAGACACCCAATGGGTGCAGTGCATAACAAGACCGTTAATACACAGTATAGACACATTATCGGGAGGTGGAACCCGAAAAATGTACAAGTCCGGGAATACGGAGTACATCATATCAAACCTTCGATGTACATATAAAGCCTGGTAGGTGTTGGGATTATATCTGCAACACGGGCAATATCGAAAGATGGTGAAGTGGAGACACCCAATGGGTGCAGTGCATAATAAGACCGTTAATGCACAGTATAGACACATTATCGGGAGGTGGAACCCGAAAATGTACAAGTCCGGGAATACGAAGTACATCATATGAAACCTTCGATGTACATATAAACGCCGTCGGAACGTGCCTTAGATCATGAAAAGTGAAATGAACAGTATTTTGCAAAAGTTGGGTTTGCCTATGACTTACATGGCAACATCCTAGGTAAAAATTCGCAAGGTCGTGTTCTTCAATGACCCAAAAAAATGGTCACTTGTGGGAGATGCAACATGTTCATTTCGTATTATAGGGGACACACTATCGAAGCGAAAATTTCAGAAATGGCCTAAAACGTGTAGAAATGATGAGGCATGTACGAAATGAAGGTTTTTTGGTCAAACGGTGAAAATTTTTCTCTATGAAAAATTTTGGTCCCCCACCGTTCATGAATTTCTAGGACCAAAAATCGAACAATTTCAAACCTTCACGATCGAAAGGGAATCACATATGTGGTGTTCCTAGGTGTGTACGGTGTACGAAAAACGGGTTCACGATGAGATATCAAGCAAATAAGTGGAACCAAAGTGAGTTATACGGGTAAGACGAGGTGTCCAAAGACCGAAATAGGGGTACCAACTGAGTACGAAATGAAGGTCCCCGAAGTCGCCATACAAGTTATAGGAGGTGTCCAAAGTACGAAAAGGGTTCCATATTCGGCTGTTCCTACTATATGGTTCCCTGAAGACTGCTCCAAGGAGTAGTAAGGCTGTGTCCAAAGGTCTGTTGGGGGTATCAAAGTGATACCCTCGACGGAAAAATATGCACGAAAAGTGGTTCGATGATCTATCCTGTAGGTCGTACGGCAGCCATACCCGGCTGGAAGTACCGCGGTAATTCCGCTTAAAACGTTCGCCAGACGAACAAACAAATTGAATTAGCTCATCGTAGTGTACGGAAACGAAACGAAAATGTAAGGTGATTAGGGGTCCGGGAGCAATCTCGCGATTCCATGGTTCGGTGTAAGAAATGATACGAAGTGGTTCATAAGCCTCCTCTGGAGGCAGAACCATCTTAGCATAGTTCGGGATATCCCAAGAGTGCGAGTAGCCGATGCCAGTCAGGAATTGTGAGGATCGCCGTGCCTCTACCTGATACATTGCGTTACTCTTCGGGTAGTAGCCAATGGCAGTCAGGAATAGTGAGGACCGGCCGTGCCTCTAACTGATACATTGCGTACTTTTCGGGGAACCTTCAGGGAGCCGCAGTAAATCCAGCGCGTATGCGAGACTTGTCGAGTCTAGTTCGGGACGTGCGGGGTTCAACGCCTCGGTACGTCAAATTGTGTACAGTGTGAGTTGGCACTCTTGCCGCGATATCCTTTGCTCGTAAACCGTAAATGCACAGTAGAGATACATTTCGGAGGTGGAACCCGAAAAATGTACAAGTCCGGGAATACGAAGTACATCATAGGAAACCTTCGATGTAAATATAAAGCCTAAGAGGTGTTAAGATTATATCTGCAACACGGGCAATATCGAAAGATGGTGAAGTGGAGACACCCAATGGGTGCAGTGCATAATAAGACCGTTAATGCACAGTATAGACACATTATCGGGAGGTGGAACCCGAAAAATGTACAAGTCCGGGATACGAGTACATCATATCAAACCTTCGATGTACATATAAAGCCTGGTAGGTGTTGGGATTATATCTGCAACACGGGCAATATCGAAAGATGGTGAAGTGGAGCCACCCAATTGGTGCAGTGCATAATAAGACCGTTAATGCACAGTATAGACACATTATCGGGAGGTGGAACCCGAAAAAATGTACAAGTCCGGGAAGACGAAGTAATTATATGAAACCTTCGATGTACATATAAAGCCTGGTAGGTGTTGGGATTATATCTGCAACACGGTCAATATCGAAAGATGGTGAAGTGGAGACACCCAATTGGTGCAGTGCATAATAAGACCGTTAATGCACAGTAGAGATACATTATCGGAGGTGGAACCCGAAAAATGTACAAGTCCGGGACTACGGAGTACATCATATCAACCTTCGATGTACATATAAAGCCTGGTAGTGGAGACACCCATGGGTGCAGTGCATAACAAGACCGTTAATGCACAATAGACACATTATCGGGAGGTGGAACCCGAAAATGTACAAGTCCGGGAATACGAAGTACATCATATGAACCTTCGCTGTACATATAAACGCCGTCGGAACGTGCCTAGATAATGAAAAGTGAAATGAAACAGTATTTTGCAAAAAGTTGGGTTGGCCTATGACTTACATGGCAACATCCTAGGTAAAAATTCGCAAGG
>NW_023405250.1:0-38807 GCF_013141755.1 Anopheles stephensi
TAACGGATTGTGCGGGCAACAGAGGAATCAGCTATTTTATAAGATAGCATATCGCGAGACGCATGAGCGTAGCGAAAACTTCGCCAGAGAAATCACACAAAAAGAGAGCGTTTCTACCAACACTTCGTAACGTTTCTCTCGATCCTTGCGTGTGCGACGGCAGGCTTTTCAATGCTGCTTTTTTATGACACTATACATATGTTTGATTTTCACTGATCACAATCGGGAAGGGACCTGCGCGTGTTGCTCGTCTCACTTCATGGACAGTTCCGTACGTTGCTTCGAAATTAAAAAAAAAAACACCCTGTGATACCGTGTCTCAGCGTCTGCACTAGATGGCGTCTCTCTTTGAGCATGCCTGAACACTGGTTCTGTTCGATATTCGAATCACCGCAAACGAACACCAATGATCACTTAAAATAATTCTCAATATTTTCAAACCAACCATCGATCAAAGTTGTAAAATGTAGGCATTTTAGGCAACGCTAACGGATTGTGGTCCTGAAAAGGACCGTTGAGATGAGCTGGCAACAGCTGTGTTCGCTGGCTGGCGGGGTCGTCGGGCTTAACCTCCGAAACCGTACAGAGTGCGACCTTGACGCTTCAGCGCGTACACGACGTCCATCGCTGTGACGGTCTTGCGCT
Source organism: Anopheles stephensi (assembly GCF_013141755.1). NCBI lineage: Eukaryota > Metazoa > Arthropoda > Insecta > Diptera > Culicidae > Anopheles > Anopheles stephensi. The sequence continues at coordinate 646 of NW_023405250.1, forward strand.
TGGCGTGTTCGGTGTAGGTGACCGCATCACGGATCACGTTCTCCAGGAATACCTTCAGCACGCCACGAGTTTCCTCGTAAATCAGGCAGAGATACGCTTCACTCCTCCACGGCGGGCCAGACGACGGATAGCTGGCTTGGTGATTCCCTGGATGTTATCGCGCAGCACTTTGCGATGACGCTTGGCTCCTCCTTTGCCCAGACCTTTGCCTCCCTTTCCGCGTCCAGTCATTTTGATCCGTAAGGTTCAGGTTCACAATGCACAATAAATGCTCTCGGCGCGAGACCGCGCCATTATATACACCTTAGGCCACACCAACACATGCGTACCCTCTGTCGTACGCTCGCTGCGAGGAAGTGTGCATGTGTGCAGGCCGAGCGATCTTATAAAAGGGGCGTCGGAAGTCGTGAAACTCTACCGATCATACCGTGCCTGGACTTCGACCAGTGTGGTTATGCTGCCTGCGATTAGTGCCTGCTACTTGACTGTGCTTCTTGGTGTGCCCGTGTTGTGCTACTGTACCTGTGCTGTGATTCTCCGTGTATCGTATTTGTACCTGTGTGTGTGTTCGTGTGCTGCGCTTGTGCCTGTTCGTGAGTGTAGCCTCGTAGCCTGCTTCGGCTTCGACTTCGGCTATGCCGAAGCGTGGTAGAAGGAGGAGTAGGAAGCCAGACTCGGTAGGATCGAGCTCCGATTCGGCCGAGTCCAAGCGCTCGAGGAGCGTGGTTTCTTCCTCTTCGGAGGAATCTGACGATACGATGAGCGTGGACAGTACGGAGTCACGTTCATCCACCAGCGTGCAGGAGGATAACTCGGCACAATTTGTCACCGTAAACCGGCGACAACGGAAGGCAGTCCCGACAACGAAGCCTTCCACAACACCAGCTACGCCCGCTGTTCCTGCAGGGCGTACATCGGCTCCGGCTCCCGTATCGGCGGCAAAAATGCCTCCGATCACGGTGAAGTCACTCCCAGTAGCTGTCCTGCGTCCGGAACTGCAGGCTCGTGGAATCACACCAGAGTTCCGTATCTCCGGCGTAGGCACGTCAATCACCGTTCGATCTCCTGCTGAACAGCAGGAGGTCCTTAACTACCTGCAGCAGCGGAATGCGGAATATTTTTCGCATGACGCTAAAAACATGCGTCCCTTCAAGGCGGTGCTTCGTGGGCTTCCGGAAACGGACCTCGCGGAGATCGTTTGTGAACTGAAGGAAATCCACCAGCTCGACGTTTTGGAGGCGTTCGAGATCAAGCGCCGCGCAGAGGGCATTCAAACCAGGTTGTACCTGGTTCATTTCAAGCGAGGAACATGCTCGCTAAAAAAGCTGGAGGCAGTACGGTCAATCCAGCAAGTCATCGTGCGATGGGAGCCGTACCGCGGAGGGAAGAAAGGCCCGACGCAATGCCATCGATGTCAGGCTTTTGGGCATGGTACTCGCCATTGCCAAATTAAACCTCGGTGTGCCATCTGCGCGGCGGAGCATCTCTCGGAGCAGTGTCCATCGGGTTCGGGCACAGTAAAGTGCTCGAACTGTGGTGCTGCTCATCGCGCCGATGATCCGTCGTGTCCAAAGCGGGCCAAATACATTGAGATTCGTCAGCGCGCCAACGGTCGAAACTCTGCTCCTCCACCAGCCAAAGCTAACGTGTGGCACGCGCTTCCACCGTTAGCCACCATCCAAACCACACTCCCACACTCCATTCCTCCTCCGGTGTTGCACACTGCTCCCAAGGCCAAAAGCTTTGCGCAGATTGTGTCAGCACCAACCACTCCAAGCGTCCGACCTGCGGCAGCGCGTATCCCACAACCTAACCCAACAGTACCACAAACCTAAACCAACTTCTTCTTCTTCTTTGCAATCCACAGCACCGGAGATACAATCTTGCGAAGCGACTGCAGGACATCAAGAACGCTCCAGACACACCAGCTACAACACCAACCACAACTCCAGCCACAACTTCATCGGAAGACCTGTTCAGCCCGGAAGAGCTATTCGCTATATTTAGCAGAATGCTCCCGAAGATCCGCCTTTGCCGCAACAAGGGAGAACAAATCGCCGTTATCGGAGAACTATTGATGCTCCTTCACTGACCGGGCGCTGCGAGTCATCACATGGAATGCTCAGTCCGTCCGGACTAAGCAAATTCCACTCGGTGACTTCCTCGTCCGGCACAACATCGATGCAGCGCTAATAGTGGAAACATATCTCAAGCCTGAGATGAGTTTCTTCTTAGGCAACTACACCATCCATCGTCTGGATCGCACCACCTCCCGAGGCGGCGGTGTTGCCATAGCGATCCGACGTGGAATCCGGCACACACTACTCCCGCACTACAACACCACCACCATAGAAGCAATAGGCGTCCAGCTCCATACCGACACCGGTCCACTGCAGCTTACGGCAGTCTACTGTCCGCGGCAGTGCACCCTGTCGCGGAGAGCTACGTTCCGACAAGAGCTACACATCATCACCAGCAATCCGGCCCGTTCACTCATTGGGGGTGATCTCAACGCCAGGCACCAGTTGTGGGGCAACGTACGGAGCAACACAAATGGAATCGCCCTGGCGGACCTGTTGCAGCGTGGAAATTTCGTCGTGCAGTTCCCCGATGCTCCAACACACATCCCCAACCGAGGTATCCATTCAATAATAGATATTTTCCTTTCTAATTTCATCTGCAGCAAACCCCCAACCATCGATGAGCTGAACTCAGATCACTTCCCGGTCTTAACGGAACTGAATCTGAATGCAACCCGACATCCACCTCTACTGCGAAAGGACTACTGCCACACCGACTGGGCTCGCTTTGGGAGAACCGTGGACCAGCTTATCGACAACACTGACGTTGGTCCCGCGATACCCGACGTTGACGCAGCAATCGCCCGGTTCGAGGGTGCCGTCAAAGCAGCTGAAGCGGAGTGCGTCCCGGAGAGGAGTGTGCGTGGTGAGATTCTCGTTCTCGATGACCACACGCGATCACTCATCACCAGACGTAATATGCTGAGGCGACGGTATCAGCGGACTGGGGACTTGTTGCTGAAACGCCAGGCCACGCAGCTTATGCATATCATCCGCGAGCGAGTACAGACGATCCGCAACAACAGCTTCGAGCGTATGGTCCAAAGGCTACCTCCCCATGCACCCAGCTTCTGGAAAACTGCAAAAGTCCTTCGCACCAAACCCAGACCAGTACCACCACTCACCATAGCCACGACCCAGACGGCATACACACCAGCAGAAAAGTCCGATGCACTTGCCCACCAGTTCGCCAGTGCTCACCAGATCGGTCTGTCGATGCCCAGTCCACATGAGTCATCTGTGGCTGCGACGATTGACCGACTCGATGCGGACGACCCACCCTTTCCACCCGAAGACCAAACCACCATAGCAGAAGTGAAGGCTGCAGTCAAGAGAATGAGGAACATGAAGGCGCCCGGCTTCGACGGCATCTTCAACATTCTTTTGAAAAAACTGCAACCAAAGGCGCTATCACTTCTGGTAAATATCTATAACCGTTGTTTTCAACTTTTCTATTTCCCACAGTCCTGGAAGTGCGCTAAGGTGATCCCGATCCTAAAGCCAGGGAAGGATCCGACGCTGCCTGCAAGCTATCGACCCATCAGTCTGCTGAGTGCTCCCGGTAAACTCTTCGAGAGATTGGTTTACTGGAGGCTTCGCGATGCAGTCGACGAGCGGCAACTCATCCCAGCGGAGCAGTTCGGTTTCCGGTCCGGCCATTCCTCCACACTACAGCTTCTTCGGCTCAAGAACACCATCCAAAGAAACAAACGAGTTTCCAAATCCACCGCTGTCGTCCTGCTGGACATCGAGAAGGCGTTCGACAACGTGTGGCACAACGGGCTCATCCACAAGTTATGCAGGTTCGGGGTTCCAGCTCACCTGGTGAACATCCTGCACAACTATCTACAACAGCGGACGTTCCGGGTCGTCGTCTCCTCAACTGCCTCTGGTGCTGCTACAGTACCAGCCGGTGTTCCGCAGGGCAGCATATTGGGGCCTTTGCTCTATTTGCTGTACACTGCGGACCTGCCGACCCTTCCCGTCGGTGCGGACATGTTCCTGTTTGCAGACGACATGGCCATCGCGACGAAGGGTAGGACGTTGGCAGAGTTGAGAAGCGGCGCTCAACGTTCGCTGACCATCATCGGACAGTATGCTTCCAGCTGGAAGATCAAAATCAACCACTCCAAGACCCAGGCGATGATCATCCCCCATCGCCCGTCAAAACAGCTCATCAATCCCCAAACCCAGCACATCACCATCGACAGCATCCGGTTGCCGTGGAAGACGACGGTGCGATACCTCGGGATCACCATCGACAACCGTATGCTGTTCCATCACCACACCAAGCAAACATCCATCCGCTTGCTCATCCTATTGGGGAAGCTATACCCACTCATCAACAGACGCTCCAAGTTACACCCATCCAACAAGATAGCCATCTATAAACAGATCGTCCTGCCCACAGCAACGTACGGCATTCCTGTCTGGCGTACCTGTGCAAGGACGAACCTGCTGAAGATACAAACCAGCTGCAATAGAATCCTCCGACTAATTCTGGACGCTCCCAGCTGGACACGGCTTGAGGAGCTCTACGATGCAGCGAACACAGCACCATTCGACGTTATAGCAGACAACATCATCAACCGGTTGCAGACTTCAGCAGCGGTTTCCACACACCAGCAGGTGAAAAACCTAATATTTAGAGAATAAGGTAGTTAGCTAGTTTTAAGATAGTAGTTTGTTTTAGTTCGTAAGTTGTTAATTAGTTTGTAAGTTTAAACTAACAATTAGCCTAAGTGCATACAACATCATTATTTAATTTAACAAAAAGAACTGCCTCTTGGCATACAAAACGACAAGAGCGCTGAAAAACATTTCAGTTGATTCTCGCGAAAATATGTTAATAATGTTAATTCTAAGATATCCATCAATAAATTCTTTAACTTTAAAAAAAAAAAAAAAAAACGTGAAACTCTATTTCAGAAGCCACTTCGCATCGAGAAAGACACGCTCACGTCCCGCTACCCTCAGCCAACAGTGTACAATGGCCCGTACGAAGCAAACTGCCCGTAAATCGACCGGAGGCAAGGCCCCGCGCAAGCAGCTGGCCACCAAGGCCGCTCGCAAGAGTGCTCCGGCCACCGGAGGAGTGAAGAAGCCGCATCGTTACCGTCCGGGAACCGTAGCCCTGCGTGAAATCCGTCGCTACCAGAAGTCGACCGAGCTGCTCATCCGCAAGCTGCCCTTCCAGCGTCTGGTTCGTGAAATTGCGCAAGACTTCAAGACCGACCTGCGTTTCCAGAGCTCGGCCGTGATGGCCCTGCAGGAAGCCAGCGAGGCGTACCTTGTCGGCCTGTTCGAGGACACCAACCTGTGCGCCATCCACGCGAAGCGCGTCACCATCATGCCGAAAGACATCCAGCTGGCCCGTCGCATCCGTGGAGAGCGTGCCTAAGTCGTCGCTGTCCCTCGAGCGGCAGTCTCGCCCCAAACAAAAACGGTCCTTCTCAGGACCACCAGAAATATTGAGCAAAAGAGTAATGTTGAAATCATCCTCCTTCCAATCATGTCGATTCATTTTGTTGGTTAGAAAAATGTTGCATGGAGTACTCGATGCGCGCGTGTTGTTGGCATCGGAGCCTAGAGAATAGCTTTGCTTGGTTGAGTGGTACGCGACGCCACACCAACAAGGCACCCATGTGAAGCGATCGCCATGGATATGAAATTCTATTTTCAGGTCAAGCCAGGAAGTCATGATTGCCATGAATGTTTACCACAATGCAGCAATTCTTCGATGTACGCTAATGTTTCAAAACTGATAGTTCATAATTGTTTGTACGAAAACGTTTTATCATAATTCTGCACTGCATTCATCACAAACATATATGCATTAAGTACATACAAACATGAATAATATTCATAAACACAAGTAATGTCTCAGGCAAGCAAAAGGATGAGTAAATGAACGATACAAAATGCTGCTCTCCGTTGGAGAAACCCAGGTTAGAAAATCATCATCCTTTCTCGCTTTGGTAGGTTTACTTTTTGCTTAGATAGAGCGAGATAGACGATTTTGTTACCTGGGAACGCTAGGAAATGCCCCGTAAGTGGCTGTCTACCGCGATTCTATTGCGCAACTTGAATATTGTGCGACTGGAATTAGTTGGTAACATTTGATGATGGAGGGTTGGGTTGGGACAAATTCTTTTCGACAGATGCGTATTGTGGTCCTGAAAAGGACCGGTTGGTTGGATGGATAGATGGATGAGCTTCCCCCGTCCGTCGAGAATTACTTCGAGCTGGTGTACTTGGTGACTGCCTTGGTTCCTTCGGAGACGGCGTGCTTGGCCAGCTCACCGGGCAGCAGCAGGCGGACGGCGGTTTGGATTTCGCGGGACGTGATCGTCGAGCGCTTGTTGTAGTGCGCCAGGCGGGACGCTTCGGCAGCGATGCGCTCGAAGATGTCGTTCACGAAACTGTTCATGATGCTCATCGCCTTCGAGGAAATACCGGTGTCCGGGTGGACCTGCTTCAACACCTTGTAGATGTAGATAGCGTAGCTCTCCTTGCGGGTCTTCCTTTTCTTCTTCTTGTCCGACTTGGAGATGTTTTTCTGGGCCTTGCCAGATTTCTTCGCAGCCTTTCCACTGGTTTTCGGTGCCATTTCGCTAGCTTACGACGGGTACGATGCCAACTGTCGGAGAGTAGAAACGCGTTTGATACCGATCCAATCGCTTCATTCGGCTTTTATTTGGAACTGAGGTGACAGACGCGCAACCAGAGAGGAGATTGCCGACGTTTTCTCTCCCGGTATATAAGCCGAGAAAAGGGCGCGTTTTCTGGCACAAACGAACAAGCTACGAAGCATCGCACATCGCCGCGTCGCGCTCTCAACGAACTCAACTGAAACCCAAGCCTTCATCATGTCTGGCCGTGGAAAGGGAGGAAAAGTGAAGGGAAAGGCAAAGTCCCGTTCGAACCGTGCTGGTCTGCAGTTCCCAGTTGGCCGTATCCATCGTCTGCTGCGCAAAGGCAACTATGCCGAGCGTGTCGGTGCCGGCGCACCAGTGTATCTGGCTGCCGTGATGGAGTACCTGGCCGCTGAAGTGTTGGAATTGGCAGGAAACGCTGCACGAGACAACAAGAAGACGCGCATCATCCCGCGTCATCTGCAGCTGGCCATCCGCAACGACGAGGAATTGAACAAGCTGCTGTCCGGTGTGACCATCGCCCAGGGTGGTGTGCTGCCCAACATTCAGGCCGTGCTGTTGCCGAAGAAGACCGAAAAGAAGGCCTAAGCTCACTAGCCAGCCACCAGCTGCTCCACCAAAAACCGTCCTTTTCAGGGCGACAAATCGTATTGCTAAAGAATATGTTGAACCATTCCTGTTCCCTCCCTAACCGTACCTTCGAAAATCCGCATGGAGAACGCTCAAGTATCCCACCCAGCCTGCCAGCCTGTCTCAGGTAACGCATGCGCGATGAAGTAGAAGCTGACACACAGCCTCCTGATTAACCTGATCCGCATCCGCCTGACCTTCAGTGCAGGGTAGCCAAAACATCCCATAAAAATTAAAATAACAAACCTTGTACAGGTAGGAATTAACACTCCCACACGGACAGGACTGAGGATATGAGGCTTTCTTAATTAAACAAATTCTACGCTGTTTCTCGACCCGACCGACTGCACATGTATTTCCATTCCATACAATCTTTTTGATAAAAGACTCGGCGAATAGGCGCCAAAACGGGTCCGGCAATCCTCTACACGTCAAGCAGCGGCATGGTTGGGACATACAAGTTTAGTCTGTAGTCCCGCAACAAATAATTTCTTCTTCTTCCCAGGCATTACAAGCTCGAGCGGTCTTGGCCTGCCATTTCTGGCTTTCTGTGACTTGATTGTACCCGTAGCAAAGTAGTCAGAACGTTGTACGCCCCTAGGCGGTCTGGATGGGATTTAAACCCCGGTCCTATTGTGTGTACCCGGAGCCAATTTCGCTGGTTCAGCGACTCGATGCCCAAATCGTATCTTGGGACTGTTTCAAAATTGCCCCAATAGAAATGTTGTTTTATTTCTATCTAATGCTAGTTTTGTTTTCTTCCCATTCGCATTCCCATCCCGCATTCCAGGGATCAGCTTTGCCCGTGAACAACACAACACACAGGGTTTGGTCTGATAATAGTACACAGTTTTGAGATTGTGTCGAAGGATCGAATAAAATTGCGTCACAAACTTCACCAACCACCACCCAGAAGAGTTGTGATTTTTTCACAACTACCCCCACGGGGGACTAAAAACGACGGCGGCGGTGGCAAAAGGAGTGGCAATGGGAGTGATCTGGTTGTTTGTACAACGCGTACGTCGGTGCCATCACTGGTGCCGGTACAATAATATTACAATGTGCATGTTCATAGGCGACGACATAGTTTAAAAAACGATGACACTTATCGTCTGAAACCGTCGTCGTTGGTCTAAATAAACGCGTCCTCGAGGCGAAAAGGCGCGCACGCATTAAACGTCGGGTAAAAGGTCGGGCGCGTCATTTTGTTTTTATGTGGAGTTTCTGTTTTCCAGTCGTTTAAGCAATGTGTGGCGCTTGGGCAGCACCGATCGAACTAAGGAGCAGTAGAGCATCCTGATGGAGATTGCATACGCGATGCGCGCAAACACTTATACTGAAATGATTCTATCCTGTTAATAATATGTTGTTGTGAACGAGTCCACATGAGGCTTTCGAATTCTAGGATCGGCCGGACAATTGTACAGTACTGAGATTTCGCACTTAATCTGTGCGAAGCAGGCCTTGGTCACGAACTGCATTTGTGCGGGCAACAGAGGAATCAGCTATTTTATAAGATAGCATATCGCGAGACGCATGAGCGTAGCGAAAACTTCGCCAGAGAAATCACACAAAAAGAGAGCGTTTCTACCAACACTTCGTAACGTTTCTCTCGATCCTTGCGTGTGCGACGGCAGGCTTTTCAATGCTGCTTTTTTGTGACACTATACATATGTTTGATTTTCACTGATCACAATCGGGAAGGGACCTGCGCGTGTTGCTCGTCTCACTTCATGGACAGTTCCGTACGTTGCTACGAAATTAAAAAAAAAACACCCTGTGATACCGTGTCTCAGCGTCTGCACTAGATAGCGTCTCTCTTTGAGCATGCCTGAACACTGGTTCTGTTCGATATTCGAATCACCGCAAACGAAAACCAATGATCACTTAAAATAATTCTCAATATTTTTAAACCAACCATCAATCAAAGTTGTAAAATGTAGGCATTTTAGGCAACGCTAACTGATTGTGGTCCTGAAAAGGACCGTTGAGATGAGCTGGCAACAGCTGTGTTCGCTGGCTGGCGGGGTCGTCGGGCTTAACCTCCGAAACCGTACAGAGTGCGACCTTGACGCTTCAGCGCGTACACGACGTCCATCGCTGTGACGGTCTTGCGCTTGGCGTGTTCGGTGTAGGTGACCGCATCACGGATCACGTTCTCCAGGAATACCTTCAGCACGCCACGAGTTTCCTCGTAAATCAGGCCAGAGATACGCTTCACTCCTCCACGGCGGGCCAGACGACGGATAGCTGGCTTGGTGATTCCCTGGATGTTATCGCGCAGCACTTTGCGATGACGCTTGGCTCCTCCTTTGCCCAGACCTTTGCCTCCCTTTCCGCGTCCAGTCATTTTGATCCGTAAGGTTCAGGTTCACAATGCACAATAAATGCTCTCGGCGCGAGACCGCGCCATTATATACACTTTAGGCCACACCAACACATGCGTACCCTCTGTCGTACGCTCGCTGCGAGGAAGTGTGCATGTGTGCAGGCCGAGCGATCTTATAAAAGGGGCGTCGGAAGTCGTGAAACTCTATTTCAGAAGCCACTTCGCATCGAGAAAGACACGCTCACGTCCCGCTACCCTCAGCCAACAGTGTACAATGGCCCGTACGAAGCAAACTGCCCGTAAATCGACCGGAGGCAAGGCCCCGCGCAAGCAGCTGGCCACCAAGGCCGCTCGCAAGAGTGCTCCGGCCACCGGAGGAGTGAAGAAGCCGCATCGTTACCGTCCGGGAACCGTAGCCCTGCGTGAAATCCGTCGCTACCAGAAGTCGACCGAGCTGCTCATCCGCAAGCTGCCCTTCCAGCGTCTGGTTCGTGAAATTGCGCAAGACTTCAAGACCGACCTGCGTTTCCAGAGCTCGGCCGTGATGGCCCTGCAGGAAGCCAGCGAGGCGTACCTTGTCGGCCTGTTCGAGGACACCAACCTGTGCGCCATCCACGCGAAGCGCGTCACCATCATGCCGAAAGACATCCAGCTGGCCCGTCGCATCCGTGGAGAGCGTGCCTAAGTCGTCGCTGTCCCTCGAGCGGCAGTCTCGCCCCAAACAAAAACGGTCCTTCTCAGGACCACCAGAAATGTTGAGCAAAAGAGTAATGTTGAAATCATCCTCCTTCCAATCATGTCGATTCATTTTGTTGGTTAGAAAAATGTTGCATGGAGTACTCGATGCGCGCGTGTTGTTGGCATGGGAGCCTAGAGAATAGCTTTGCTTGGTTGAGTGGTACGCGACGCCACACCAACAAGGTACCCGTGTGAAGCGATCGCCATGGATATGAAATTCTATTTTCAGGTCAAGCCAGGAAGTCATGATTGCCATCAATGTTTACCACAATGCAGCAATTCTCCGATGTACGCTAATGTTTCAAAACTGATAGTTCATAATTGTTTGTACGAAAACGTTTGATCATAATTCTGCACTGCATTCATCACAAACATATATGCATTGAGTACATACAAACATGAATAATATTCATAAACACAAGTAATGTCTCAGGCAAGCAAAAGGATGAGTAAATGAACGATACAAAATGCTGCTCTCCGTTGGAGAAACCCAGGTTAGAAAATCATCATCCTTTCTCGCTTTGGTAGGTTTACTTTTTGCTTAGATAGAGCGAGATAGACGATTTTGTTACCTGGGAACGCTAGGAAATGCCCCGTAAGTGGCTGTCTACCGCGATTCTATTGCGCAACTTGAATATTGTGCGACTGGAATTAGTTGGTAACATTTGATGATGGAGGGTTGGGTTGGGACAAATTCTTTTCGACAGATGCGTATTGTGGTCCTGAAAAGGACCGGTTGGTTGGATGGATAGATGGATGAGCTTCCCCCGTCCGTCGAGAATTACTTCGAGCTGGTGTACTTGGTGACTGCCTTGGTTCCTTCGGAGACGGCGTGCTTGGCCAGCTCACCGGGCAGCAGCAGGCGGACGGCGGTTTGGATTTCGCGGGACGTGATCGTCGAGCGCTTGTTGTAGTGCGCCAGGCGGGACGCTTCGGCAGCGATGCGCTCGAAGATGTCGTTCACGAAACTGTTCATGATGCTCATCGCCTTCGAGGAAATACCGGTGTCCGGGTGGACCTGCTTCAACACCTTGTAGATGTAGATAGCGTAGCTCTCCTTGCGGGTCTTCCTTTTCTTCTTCTTGTCCGACTTGGAGATGTTTTTCTGGGCCTTGCCAGACTTCTTCGCAGCCTTTCCACTGGTTTTCGGTGCCATTTCGCTAGCTTACGACGGGTACGATGCCAACTGTCGGAGAGTAGAAACGCGTTTGATACCGATCCAATCGCTTCATTCGGCTTTTATTTGGAACTGAGGTGACAGGCGCGCAACCAGAGAGGAGATTGCCGACGTTTTCTCTCCCGGTATATAAACGAGAAAAGGGCGCGTTTTCTGGCACATTCCGTGCCTAGACTTCGACCAGTGTGGTTATGCTGCCTGCGATTAGTGCCTGCTACTTGACTGTGCTTCTTGGTGTGCCCGTGTTGTGCTACTGTACCTGTGCTGTGATTCTCCGTGTATCGTATTTGTACCTGTGTGTGTGTTCGTGTGCTGCGCTTGTGCCTGTTCGTGAGTGTAGCCTCGTAGCCTGCTTCGGCTTCGACTTCGGCTATGCCGAAGCGTGGTAGAAGGAGGAGTAGGAAGCCAGACTCGGTAGGATCGAGCTCCGATTCGGCCGAGTCCAAGCGCTCGAGGAGCGTGGTTTCTTCCTCTTCGGAGGAATCTGACGATACGATGAGCGTGGACAGTACGGAGTCACGTTCATCCACCAGCGTGCAGGAGGATAACCTGGCACAATTTGTCACCGTAAACCGGCGACAACGGAAGGCAGTCCCGACAACGAAGCCTTCCACAACACCAGCTACGCCCGCTGTTCCTGCAGGGCGTACATCGGCTCCGGCTCCCGTATCGGCGGCAAAAATGCCTCCGATCACGGTGAAGTCACTCCCAGTAGCTGTCCTGCGTCCGGAACTGCAGGCTCGTGGAATCACACCAGAGTTCCGTATCTCCGGCGTAGGCACGTCAATCACCGTTCGATCTCCTGCTGAACAGCAGGAGGTCCTTAACTACCTGCAGCAGCGGAATGCGGAATATTTTTCGCATGACGCTAAAAACATGCGTCCCTTCAAGGCGGTGCTTCGTGGGCTTCCGGAAACGGACCTCGCGGAGATCGTTTGTGAACTGAAGGAAATCCACCAGCTCGACGTTTTGGAGGCGTTCGAGATCAAGCGCCGCGCAGAGGGCATTCAAACCAGGTTGTACCTGGTTCATTTCAAGCGAGGAACATGCTCGCTAAAAAAGCTGGAGGCAGTACGGTCAATCCAGCAAGTCATCGTGCGATGGGAGCCGTACCGCGGAGGGAAGAAAGGCCCGACGCAATGCCATCGATGTCAGGCTTTTGGGCATGGTACTCGCCATTGCCAAATTAAACCTCGGTGTGCCATCTGCGCGGCGGAGCATCTCTCGGAGCAGTGTCCATCGGGTTCGGGCACAGTAAAGTGCACGAACTGTGGTGCTGCTCATCGCGCCGATGATCCGTCGTGTCCAAAGCGGGCCAAATACATCGAGATTCGTCAGCGCGCCAACGGTCGAAACTCTGCTCCTCCACCAGCCAAAGCTACGGTGTGGCACGCGCTTCCACCGTTAGCCACCATCCAAACCACACTCCCACACTCCATTCCTCCTCCGGTGTTGCACACTGCTCCCAAGGCCAAAAGCTTTGCGCAGATTGTGTCAGCACCAACCACTCCAAGCGTCCGACCTGCGGCAGCGCGCATCCCACAACCTAACCCAACAGTACCACAACCTAAACCAACCTCTTCTTCTTCCTTGCAATCCACAGCACCGAGATACAACCTTGCGAAGCGACTGCAGGACATCAAGAACGCTCCAGACACACCAGCTACAACACCAACTACAACTCCAGCCACAACTTCATCGGAAGACCTGTTTAGCCCGGAAGAGCTATTCGCTATATTTAGCAGAATGCTCCCGAAGATCCGCCTTTGCCGCAACAAGGGAGAACAAATCGCCGTTATCGGAGAACTATTGATGCTCCTTCACTGACCGGGCGCTGCGAGTCATCACATGGAATGCTCAGTCCGTCCGGACTAAGCAAATTCCACTCGGTGACTTCCTCGTCCGGCACAACATCGATGCAGCGCTAATAGTGGAAACATATCTCAAGCCTGAGATGAGTTTCTTCTTAGGCAACTACACCATCCATCGTCTGGATCGCACCACCTCCCGAGGCGGCGGTGTTGCCATAGCGATCCGACGTGGAATCCGGCACACACTACTCCCGCACTACAACACCACCACCATAGAAGCAATAGGCGTCCAGCTCCATACCGACACCGGTCCACTGCAGCTTACGGCAGTCTACTGTCCGCGGCAGTGCACCCTGTCGCGGAGAGCTACGTTCCGACAAGAGCTACACATCATCACCAGCAATCCGGCCCGTTCACTCATTGGGGGTGATCTCAACGCCAGGCACCAGTTGTGGGGCAACGTACGGAGCAACACAAATGGAATCGCCCTGGCGGACCTGTTGCAGCGTGGGAATTTCGTCGTGCAGTTCCCCGATGCTCCAACACACATCCCCAACCGAGGTATCCATTCAATAATAGATATTTTCCTTTCTAATTTCATCTGCAGCAAACCCCAAACCATCGATGAGCTGAACTCAGATCACTTCCCGGTCTTAACGGAACTGAATCTGAATGCAACCCGACATCCACCTCTACTGCGAAAGGACTACTGCCACACCGACTGGGCTCGCTTTGGGAGAACCGTGGACCAGCTTATCGACAACACTGACGTTGGTCCCGCGATACCCGACGTTGACGCAGCAATCGCCCGGTTCGAGGGTGCCGTCAAAGCAGCTGAAGCGGAGTGCGTCCCGGAGAGGAGTGTGCGTGGTGAGATTCTCGTTCTCGATGACCACACGCGATCACTCATCACCAGACGTAATATGCTGAGGCGACGGTATCAGCGGACTGGGGACTTGTTGCTGAAACGCCAGGCCACGCAGCTTATGCATATCATCCGCGAGCGAGTACAGACGATCCGCAACAACAGCTTCGAGCGTATGGTCCAAAGGCTACCTCCCCATGCACCCAGCTTCTGGAAAACTGCAAAAGTCCTTCGCACCAAACCCAGACCAGTACCACCACTCACCATAGCCACGACCCAGACGGCATACACACCAGCAGAAAAGTCCGATGCACTTGCCCACCAGTTCGCCAGTGCTCACCAGATCGGTCTGTCGATGCCCAGTCCACATGAGTCATCTGTGGCTGCGACGATTGACCGACTCGATGCGGACGACCCACCCTTTCCACCCGAAGACCAAACCACCATAGCAGAAGTGAAGGCTGCAGTCAAGAGAATGAGGAACATGAAGGCGCCCGGCTTCGACGGCATCTTCAACATTCTTTTGAAAAAACTGCAACCAAAGGCGCTATCACTTCTGGTAAATATCTATAACCGTTGTTTTCAACTTTTCTATTTCCCACAGTCCTGGAAGTGCGCTAAGGTGATCCCGATCCTGAAGCCAGGGAAGGATCCGACGCTGCCTGCAAGCTATCGACCCATCAGTCTGCTGAGTGCTCCCGGTAAACTCTTCGAGAGATTGGTTTACTGGAGGCTTCGCGATGCAGTCGACGAGCGGCAACTCATCCCAGCGGAGCAGTTCGGTTTCCGGTCCGGCCATTCCTCCACACTACAGCTTCTTCGGCTCAAGAACACCATCCATAGAAACAAACGAGTTTCCAAATCCACCGCTGTCGTCCTGCTGGACATCGAGAAGGCGTTCGACAACGTGTGGCACAACGGGCTCATCCACAAGTTATGCAGGTTCGGGGTTCCAGCTCACCTGGTGAACATCCTGCACAACTATCTACAACAGCGGACGTTCCGGGTCGTCGTCTCCTCAACTGCCTCTGGTGCTGCTACAGTACCAGCCGGTGTTCCGCAGGGCAGCATATTGGGGCCTTTGCTCTATTTGCTGTACACTGCGGACCTGCCGACCCTTCCCGTCGGTGCGGACATGTTCCTGTTTGCAGACGACATGGCCATCGCGACGAAGGGTAGGACGTTGGCAGAGTTGAGAAGCGGCGCTCAACGTTCGCTGACCATCATCGGACAGTATGCTTCCAGCTGGAAGATCAAAATCAACCACTCCAAGACCCAGGCGATGATCATCCCCCATCGCCTGTCAAAACAGCTCATCAATCCCCAAACCCAGCACATCACCATCGACAGCATCCGGTTGCCGTGGAAGACGACGGTGCGATACCTCGGGATCACCATCGACAACCGTATGCTGTTCCATCACCACACCAAGCAAACATCCATCCGCTTGCTCATCCTATTGGGGAAGCTATACCCACTCATCAACAGACGCTCCAAGCTACACCCATCCAACAAGATAGCCATCTATAAACAGATCGTCCTGCCCACAGCAACGTACGGCATTCCTGTCTGGCGTACCTGTGCAAGGACGAACCTGCTGAAGATACAAACCAATTGCAATAGAATCCTCCGACTAATTCTGGACGCTCCCAGCTGGACACGGCTTGAGGAGCTCTACGAAGCAGCGAACACAGCACCATTCGACGTAATAGCAGACAACATCATCAACCGGTTGCAGACTTCAGCAGCGGTTTCCACACACCAGCAGGTGAAAAACCTAATATTTAGAGAGTAAGGTAGTTAGCTAGTTTTAAGATAGTAGTTTGTTTTAGTTCGTAAGTTGTTAATTAGTTTGTAAGTTTAAACTAACAATTAGCCTAAGTGCATACAACATCATTATTTAATTTAACAAAAAGAACTGCCTCTTGGCATACAAAACGACAAGAGCGCTGAAAAACATTTCAGTTGATTCTCGCGAAAATATGTTAATAATGTTAATTCTAAGATATCCAACAATAAATTCTTTAACTTTAAAAAAAAACTTTAAAAAAAAACTAACGTTTTCTGGCACAAGCGAACAAGCTACGAAGCATCGCACATCGCCGCGTCGCGCTCTCAACGAACTCAACTGAAACCCAAGCCTTCATCATGTCTGGCCGTGGAAAGGGAGGAAAAGTGAAGGGAAAGGCAAAGTCCCGCTCGAACCGTGCTGGTCTGCAGTTCCCAGTTGGCCGTATCCATCGTCTGCTGCGCAAAGGCAACTATGCCGAGCGTGTCGGTGCCGGCGCACCAGTGTATCTGGCTGCCGTGATGGAGTACCTGGCCGCTGAAGTGTTGGAATTGGCAGGAAACGCTGCACGAGACAACAAGAAGACGCGCATCATCCCGCGTCATCTGCAGCTGGCCATCCGCAACGACGAGGAATTGAACAAGCTGCTGTCCGGTGTGACCATCGCCCAGGGTGGTGTGCTGCCCAACATTCAGGCCGTGCTGTTGCCGAAGAAGACCGAAAAGAAGGCCTAAGCTCACTAGCCAGCCACCAGCTGCTCCACCAAAAACCGTCCTTTTCAGGGCGACAAATCGTATTGCTAAAGAATATGTTGAACCATTCCTGTTCCCTCCCTAACCGTACCTTCGAAAATCTGCATGGAGAACGCTCAAGTATCCCACCCAGCCTGCCAGCCTGTCTCAGGTAACGCATGCGCGATGAAGTAGAAGCTGACACACAGCCTCATTAACCTGATCCGCATCCGCCTGACCTTCAGTGCAGGGTAGCCAAAACATCCCATAAAAATTAAAATAACAAACCTTGTACAGGTAGGAATTAACCCTCCCACACGGACAGGACTGAGGATATGAGGCTTTCTTAATTAAACAAATTCTACGCTGTTTCTCGACCCGACCGACTGCACATGTATGTCCATTCCATACAATCTTTTTGATAAAAGACTCGGCGAATAGGCGCCAAAAGGGGTTCGGCAATCCTGTACACGTCAAGCAGCGGCCTGGTTGGGACATACAAGTTTAGTTCGGTAGTCCCGCAACAAATAATTTCTTCTTCTTCCCAGGCATTACAACCTCGAGCGGTCTTGGCTTGCCATTTCTGGCTTTCTGTGACTTGATTGTACCCGTAGCAAAGTAGTCAGAACGTTGTACGCCCCTAGGCGGTCTGGATGGGATCTAAACCCCGGTCCTATTGTGTGTACCCGGAGCCAATTTCGCTGGTTCAGCGACTCGATGCCCAAATCGTATCTTGAAATGTTTCAAATTTGCCCCAAAAGAAATGTAGTTTTATTTTTATCTTATGCTAGTTTTGTTTTCTTCCCATTCGCATTCCCATCCCGCATTCCAGGGACCAGCCTTGCCCGTGAACAACACAACACACAGGGTTTGGTCTGATAAAAGTACACAGTTTTGCGATTGTGTCGAAGGATCGAATAAAATTGCGTCACAAACTTCACCAGCCACCACCCAGAAGAGTTGTGATTTTTTCACAACTACCCCCACGGGGGACTAAAAACGACGGCGGCGGTGGCAAAAGGAGTGGCAATGGGAGTGATCTGGTTGTTTGTACAACGCGTACGTCGGTGCCATCACTGGTGCCGGTACAATAATATTACAATGTGCATGTTCATAGGCGTCGACATAGTTTAAAAAAAAACGATGACACTTATCGTCTGAAACCGTCGTCGTTGGTCTAAATAAACGCGTCCTCAAGGGGAAAAGGCGCGCACGCATTAAACGTCGGGTAAAAGGTCGGGCGCGTCATTTTGTTTTTAAGTGGAGTTTCTGTTTTCCAGTCGTTTAAGCAATGTGTGGCGCTTGGGCAGCACCGATCGAACTAAGGAGTAGTAGAGCATCCTGATGGAGATTGCATACGCGATGGGCGCAAACACTTATACTGAAATGATTCTATCCTGTTAATAATATGTTGTTGTGAACGAGTCCACATGAGGCTTTCGAATTCTAGGATCGGCCGGACAATTGTACAGTACTGAGATTTCGCACTTAATCTGTGCGAAGCAGGCCTTGGTCACGAACTGCATTTGTGCGGGCAACAGAGGAATCAGCTATTTTATAAGATAGCATATCTCGAGACGCATGAGCGTAGCGAAAGCTTCGCCAGAGAAATCACACAAAAAGAGAGCGTTTCTACCAACACTTCGTAACGTTTCTCTCGATCCTTGCGTGTGCGACGGCAGGCTTTTCAATGCTGCTTTTTTGTGACACTATACATATGTTTGATTTTCACTGATCACAATCGGGAAGGGACCTGCGCGTGTTGCTCGTCTCACTTCATGGACAGTTCCGTACGTTGCTACGAAATTAAAAAAAAACCCCTGTGGTACCGTGTCTCAGCGTCTGCACTAGATGGCGTCTCTCTTTGAGCATGCCTGAACACTGGTTCTGTTCGATATTCGAATCACCGCAAACGAACACCAATGATCACTTAGAATAATTCTCAATATTTTCAAACCAACCATCGATCAAAGTTGTAAAATGTAGGCATTTTAGGCAACGCTAACGGATTGTGGTCCTGAAAAGGACCGTTGAGATGAGCTGGCAACAGCTGTGTTCGCTGGCTGGCGGGGTCGTCGGGCTTAACCTCCGAAACCGTACAGAGTGCGACCTTGACGCTTCAGCGCGTACACGACGTCCATCGCTGTGACGGTCTTGCGCTTGGCGTGTTCGGTGTAGGTGACCGCATCACGGATCACGTTCTCCAGGAATACCTTCAGCACGCCACGAGTTTCCTCGTAAATCAGGCCAGAGATACGCTTCACTCCTCCACGGCGGGCCAGACGACGGATAGCTGGCTTGGTGATTCCCTGGATGTTATCGCGCAGCACTTTGCGATGACGCTTGGCTCCTCCTTTGCCCAGACCTTTGCCTCCCTTTCCGCGTCCAGTCATTTTGATCCGTAAGGTTCAGGTTCACAATGCACAATAAATGCTCTCGGCGCGAGACCGCGCCATTATATACACTTTAGGCCACACCAACACATGCGTACCCTCTGTCGTACGCTCGCTGCGAGGAAGTGTGCATGTGTGCAGGCCGAGCGATCTTATAAAAGGGGCGTCGGAAGTCGTGAAACTCTATTTCAGAAGCCACTTCGCATCGAGAAAGACACGCTCACGTCCCGCTACCCTCAGCCAACAGTGTACAATGGCCCGTACGAAGCAAACTGCCCGTAAATCGACCGGAGGCAAGGCCCCGCGCAAGCAGCTGGCCACCAAGGCCGCTCGCAAGAGTGCTCCGGCCACCGGAGGAGTGAAGAAGCCGCATCGTTACCGTCCGGGAACCGTAGCCCTGCGTGAAATCCGTCGCTACCAGAAGTCGACCGAGCTGCTCATCCGCAAGCTGCCCTTCCAGCGTCTGGTTCGTGAAATTGCGCAAGACTTCAAGACCGACCTGCGTTTCCAGAGCTCGGCCGTGATGGCCCTGCAGGAAGCCAGCGAGGCGTACCTTGTCGGCCTGTTCGAGGACACCAACCTGTGCGCCATCCACGCGAAGCGCGTCACCATCATGCCGAAAGACATCCAGCTGGCCCGTCGCATCCGTGGAGAGCGTGCCTAAGTCGTCGCTGTCCCTCGAGCGGCAGTCTCGCCCCAAACAAAAACGGTCCTTCTCAGGACCACCAGAAATGTTGAGCAAAAGAGTAATGTTGAAATCATCCTCCTTCCAATCATGTCGATTCATTTTGTTGGTTAGAAAAATGTTGCATGGAGTACTCGATGCGCGCGTGTTGTTGGCATGGGAGCCTAGAGAATAGCTTTGCTTGGTTGAGTGGTGCGCGACGCCACACCAACAAGGTACCCGTGTGAAGCGATCGCCATGGATATGAAATTCTATTTTCAGGTCAAGCCAGGAAGTCATGATTGCCATCAATGTTTACCACAATGCAGCAATTCTCCGATGTACGCTAATGTTTCAAAACTGATAGTTCATAATTGTTTGTACGAAAACGTTTGATCATTATTCTGCACTGCATTCATCACAAACATATATGCATTGAGTACATACAAACATGAATAATATTCATAAACACAAGTAATGTCTCAGGCAAGCAAAAGGATGAGTAAATGAACGATACAAAATGCTGCTCTCCGTTGGAGAAACCCAGGTTAGAAAATCATCATCCTTTCTCGCTTTGGTAGGTTTACTTTTTGCTTAGATAGAGCGAGATAGACGATTTTGTTACCTGGGAACGCTAGGAAATGCCCTAAAGTGGCTGTCTACCGCGATTCTATTGCGCAACTTGAATATTGTGCGACTGGAATTAGTTGGTTACATTTGATGATGGAGAGTTGGGTTGGGACAAATTCTTTTCGACAGATGCGTATTGTGGTCCTGAAAAGGACCGGTTGGTTGGATGGATAGATGGATGAGCTTCCCCCGTCCGTCGAGAATTACTTCGAGCTGGTGTACTTGGTGACTGCCTTGGTTCCTTCGGAGACGGCGTGCTTGGCCAGCTCACCGGGCAGCAGCAGGCGGACGGCGGTTTGGATTTCGCGGGACGTGATCGTCGAGCGCTTGTTGTAGTGCGCCAGGCGGGACGCTTCGGCAGCGATGCGCTCGAAGATGTCGTTCACGAAACTGTTCATGATGCTCATCGCCTTCGAGGAAATACCGGTGTCCGGGTGGACCTGCTTCAACACCTTGTAGATGTAGATAGCGTAGCTCTCCTTGCGGGTCTTCCTTTTCTTCTTCTTGTCCGACTTGGAGATGTTTTTCTGGGCCTTGCCAGACTTCTTCGCAGCCTTTCCACTGGTTTTCGGTGCCATTTCGCTAGCTTACGACGGGTACGATGCCAACTGTCGGAGAGTAGAAACGCGTTTGATACCGATCCAATCGCTTCATTCGGCTTTTATTTGGAACTGAGGTGACAGGCGCGCAACCAGAGAGGAGATTGCCGACGTTTTCTCTCCCGGTATATAAACGAGAAAAGGGCGCGTTTTCTGGCACGATCATACCGTGCCTGGACTTCGACCAGTGTGGTTATGCTGCCTGCGATTAGTGCCTGCTACTTGACTGTGCTTCTTGGTGTGCCCGTGTTGTGCTACTGTACCTGTGCTGTGATTCTCCGTGTATCGTATTTGTACCTGTGTGTGTGTTCGTGTGCTGCGCTTGTGCCTGTTCGTGAGTGTAGCCTCGTAGCCTGCTTCGGCTTCGACTTCGGCTATGCCGAAGCGTGGTAGAAGGAGGAGTAGGAAGCCAGACTCGGTAGGATCGAGCTCCGATTCGGCCGAGTCCAAGCGCTCGAGGAGCGTGGTTTCTTCCTCTTCGGAGGAATCTGACGATACGATGAGCGTGGACAGTACGGAGTCACGTTCATCCACCAGCGTGCAGGAGGATAACCTGGCACAATTTGTCACCGTAAACCGGCGACAACGGAAGGCAGTCCCGACAACGAAGCCTTCCACAACACCAGCTACGCCCGCTGTTCCTGCAGGGCGTACATCGGCTCCGGCTCCCGTATCGGCGGCAAAAATGCCTCCGATCACGGTGAAGTCACTCCCAGTAGCTGTCCTGCGTCCGGAACTGCAGGCTCGTGGAATCACACCAGAGTTCCGTATCTCCGGCGTAGGCACGTCAATCACCGTTCGATCTCCTGCTGAACAGCAGGAGGTCCTTAACTACCTGCAGCAGCGGAATGCGGAATATTTTTCGCATGACGCTAAAAACATGCGTCCCTTCAAGGCGGTGCTTCGTGGGCTTCCGGAAACGGACCTCGCGGAGATCGTTTGTGAACTGAAGGAAATCCACCAGCTCGACGTTTTGGAGGCGTTCGAGATCAAGCGCCGCGCAGAGGGCATTCAAACCAGGTTGTACCTGGTTCATTTCAAGCGAGGAACATGCTCGCTAAAAAAGCTGGAGGCAGTACGGTCAATCCAGCAAGTCATCGTGCGATGGGAGCCGTACCGCGGAGGGAAGAAAGGCCCGACGCAATGCCATCGATGTCAGGCTTTTGGGCATGGTACTCGCCATTGCCAAATTAAACCTCGGTGTGCCATCTGCGCGGCGGAGCATCTCTCGGAGCAGTGTCCATCGGGTTCGGGCACAGTAAAGTGCTCGAACTGTGGTGCTGCTCATCGCGCCGATGATCCGTCGTGTCCAAAGCGGGCCAAATACATCGAGATTCGTCAGCGCGCCAACGGTCGAAACTCTGCTCCTCCACCAGCCAAAGCTAACGTGTGGCACGCGCTTCCACCGTTAGCCACCATCCAAACCACACTCCCACACTCCATTCCTCCTCCGGTGTTGCACACTGCTCCCAAGGCCAAAAGCTTTGCGCAGATTGTGTCAGCACCAACCACTCCAAGCGTCCGACCTGCGGCAGCGCGCATCCCACAACCTAACCCAACAGTACCACAACCTAAACCAACCTCTTCTTCTTCCTTGCAATCCACAGCACCGAGATACAACCTTGCGAAGCGACTGCAGGACATCAAGAACGCTCCAGACACACCAGCTACAACACCAACTACAACTCCAGCCACAACTTCATCGGAAGACCTGTTTAGCCCGGAAGAGCTATTCGCTATATTTAGCAGAATGCTCCCGAAGATCCGCCTTTGCCGCAACAAGGGAGAACAAATCGCCGTTATCGGAGAACTATTGATGCTCCTTCACTGACCGGGCGCTGCGAGTCATCACATGGAATGCTCAGTCCGTCCGGACTAAGCAAATTCCACTCGGTGACTTCCTCGTCCGGCACAACATCGATGCAGCGCTAATAGTGGAAACATATCTCAAGCCTGAGATGAGTTTCTTCTTAGGCAACTACACCATCCATCGTCTGGATCGCACCACCTCCCGAGGCGGCGGTGTTGCCATAGCGATCCGACGTGGAATCCGGCACACACTACTCCCGCACTACAACACCACCACCATAGAAGCAATAGGCGTCCAGCTCCATACCGACACCGGTCCACTGCAGCTTACGGCAGTCTACTGTCCGCGGCAGTGCACCCTGTCGCGGAGAGCTACGTTCCGACAAGAGCTACACATCATCACCAGCAATCCGGCCCGTTCACTCATTGGGGGTGATCTCAACGCCAGGCACCAGTTGTGGGGCAACGTACGGAGCAACACAAACGGAATCGCCCTGGCGGACCTGTTGCAGCGTGGGAATTTCGTCGTGCAGTTCCCCGATGCTCCAACACACATCCCCAACCGAGGTATCCATTCAATAATAGATATTTTCCTTTCTAATTTCATCTGCAGCAAACCCCAAACCATCGATGAGCTGAACTCAGATCACTTCCCGGTCTTAACGGAACTGAATCTGAATGCAACCCGACATCCACCTCTACTGCGAAAGGACTACTGCCACACCGACTGGGCTCGCTTTGGGAGAACCGTGGACCAGCTTATCGACAACACTGACGTTGGTCCCGCGATACCCGACGTTGACGCAGCAATCGCCCGGTTCGAGGGTGCCGTCAAAGCAGCTGAAGCGGAGTGCGTCCCGGAGAGGAGTGTGCGTGGTGAGATTCTCGTTCTCGATGACCACACGCGATCACTCATCACCAGACGTAATATGCTGAGGCGACGGTATCAGCGGACTGGGGACTTGTTGCTGAAACGCCAGGCCACGCAGCTTATGCATATCATCCGCGAGCGAGTACAGACGATCCGCAACAACAGCTTCGAGCGTATGGTCCAAAGGCTACCTCCCCATGCACCCAGCTTCTGGAAAACTGCAAAAGTCCTTCGCACCAAACCCAGACCAGTACCACCACTCACCATAGCCACGACCCAGACGGCATACACACCAGCAGAAAAGTCCGATGCACTTGCCCACCAGTTCGCCAGTGCTCACCAGATCGGTCTGTCGATGCCCAGTCCACATGAGTCATCTGTGGCTGCGACGATTGACCGACTCGTTGCGGACGACCCACCCTTTCCACCCGAAGACCAAACCACCATAGCAGAAGTGAAGGCTGCAGTCAAGAGAATGAGGAACATGAAGGCGCCCGGCTTCGACGGCATCTTCAACATTCTTTTGAAAAAACTGCAACCAAAGGCGCTATCACTTCTGGTAAATATCTATAACCGTTGCTTTCAACTTTTCTATTTCCCACAGTCCTGGAAGTGCGCTAAGGTGATCCCGATCCTGAAGCCAGGGAAGGATCCGACGCTGCCTGCAAGCTATCGACCCATCAGTCTGCTGAGTGCTCCCGGTAAACTCTTCGAGAGATTAGTTTACTGGAGGCTTCGCGATGCAGTCGACGAGCGGCAACTCATCCCAGCGGAGCAGTTCGGTTTCCGGTCCGGCCATTCCTCCACACTACAGCTTCTTCGGCTCAAGAACACCATCCATAGAAACAAACGAGTTTCCAAATCCACCGCTGTCGTCCTGCTGGACATCGAGAAGGCGTTCGACAACGTGTGGCACAACGGGCTCATCCACAAGTTATGCAGGTTCGGGGTTCCAGCTCACCTGGTGAACATCCTGCACAACTATCTACAACAGCGGACGTTCCGGGTCGTCGTCTCCTCAACTGCCTCTGGTGCTGCTACAGTACCAGCCGGTGTTCCGCAGGGCAGCATATTGGGGCCTTTGCTCTATTTGCTGTACACTGCGGACCTGCCGACCCTTCCCGTCGGTGCGGACATGTTCCTGTTTGCAGACGACATGGCCATCGCGACGAAGGGTAGGACGTTGGTAGAGTTGAGAAGCGGCGCTCAACGTTCGCTGACCATCATCGGACAGTATGCTTCCAGCTGGAAGATCAAAATCAACCACTCCAAGACCCAGGCGATGATCATCCCCCATCGCCCGTCAAAACAGCTCATCAATCCCCAAACCCAGCACATCACCATCGACAGCATCCGGTTGCCGTGGAAGACGACGGTGCGATACCTCGGGATCACCATCGACAACCGTATGCTGTTCCATCACCACACCAAGCAAACATCCATCCGCTTGCTCATCCTATTGGGGAAGCTATACCCACTCATCAACAGACGCTCCAAGTTACACCCATCCAACAAGATAGCCATCTATAAACAGATCGTCCTGCCCACAGCAACGTACGGCATTCCTGTCTGGCGTACCTGTGCAAGGACGAACCTGCTGAAGATACAAACCAATTGCAATAGAATCCTCCGTCTCATTCTGGACGCTCCCAGCTGGACACGGCTTGAGGAGCTCTACGATGCAGCGAACACAGCACCATTCGACGTAATAGCAGACAACATCATCAACCGGTTGCAGACTTCAGCAGCGGTTTCCACACACCAGCAGGTGAAAAACCTAATATTTAGAGAATAAGGTAGTTAGCTAGTTTTAAGATAGTAGTTTGTTTTAGTTCGTAAGTTGTTAATTAGTTTGTAAGTTTAAACTAACAATTAGCCTAAGTGCATACAACATCATTATTTAATTTAACAAAAAGAACTGCCTCTTGGCATACAAAACGACAAGAGCGCTGAAAAACATTTCAGTTGATTCTCGCGAAAATATGTTAATAATGTTAATTCTAAGATATCCATCAATAAATTCTTTAACTTTAAAAAAAAAAAAAAAAAACGTTTTCTGGCACAAGCGAACAAGCTACGAAGCATCGCACATCGCCGCGTCGCGCTCTCAACGAACTCAACTGAAACCCAAGCCTTCATCATGTCTGGCCGTGGAAAGGGAGGAAAAGTGAAGGGAAAGGCAAAGTCCCGCTCGAACCGTGCTGGTCTGCAGTTCCCAGTTGGCCGTATCCATCGTCTGCTGCGCAAAGGCAACTATGCCGAGCGTGTCGGTGCCGGCGCACCAGTGTATCTGGCTGCCGTGATGGAGTACCTGGCCGCTGAAGTGTTGGAATTGGCAGGAAACGCTGCACGAGACAACAAGAAGACGCGCATCATCCCGCGTCATCTGCAGCTGGCCATCCGCAACGACGAGGAATTGAACAAGCTGCTGTCCGGTGTGACCATCGCCCAGGGTGGTGTGCTGCCCAACATTCAGGCCGTGCTGTTGCCGAAGAAGACCGAAAAGAAGGCCTAAGCTCACTAGCCAGCCACCAGCTGCTCCACCAAAAACCGTCCTTTTCAGGGCGACAAATCGTATTGCTAAAGAATATGTTGAACCATTCCTGTTCCCTCCCTAACCGTACCTTCGAAAATCCGCATGGAGAACGCTCAAGTATCCCACCCAGCCTGCCAGCCTGTCTCAGGTAACGCATGCGAGATGAAGTAGAAGCTGACACACAGCCTCATTAACCTGATCCGCATCCGCCTGACCTTCAGTGCAGGGTAGCCAAAACATCCCATAAAAATTAAAATAGCAAACCTTGTACAGGTAGGAATTAACCCTCCCACACGGACAGGACTGAGGATATGAGGCTTTCTTAATTAAACAAATTCTACGCTGTTTCTCGACCCGACCGACTGCACATGTATTTCCATTCCATACAATCTTTTTGATAAAAGACTCGGCGAATAGGCGCCAAAACGGGTTCGGCAATCCTCTACACGTCAAGCAGCGGCATGGTTGGGACATACAAGTTTAGTCGGTAGTCCCGCAACAAATAATTTCTTCTTCTTCCCAGGCATTACAACCTCGAGCGGTCTTGGCTTGCCATTTCTGGCTTTCTGTGACTTGATTGTACCCGTAGCAAAGTAGTCAGAACGTTGTACGCCCCTAGGCGGTCTGGATGGGATCTAAACCCCGGTCCTATTGTGTGTACCCGGAGCCAATTTCGCTGGTTCAGCGACTCGATGCCCAAATCGTATCTTGAAATGTTTCAAATTTGCCCCAGTAGAAATGTAGTTTTATTTTTATCTTATGCTAGTTTTGTTTTCGTTCCATTCGCATTCCCATTCCATATTCCAGGGACCAGCCTTGGCCGTGAACAACACAACACACAGGGTTTGGTCTGATAATAGTACACAGTTTTGAGATTGTATCGAAGGATCGAATAAAATTGCTTCACAAATTTCACCAACCACCACCCAGAAGAGTTGTGATTTTTTCACAACTACCCCCACGGGGGACTAAAAACGACGGCGGCGGTGGCAAAAGGAGTGCCAATGGGAGTGATCTGGTTGTTTGTACAACGCGTACGTCGGTGCCATCACTGGTGCCGGTACAATAATATTACAATGTGCATGTTCATAGGCGACGACATAGTTTAAAAAAAACGATGACACTTATCGTCTGAAACCGTCGTCGTTGGTCTAAATAAACGCGTCCTCGAGGCGAAAAGGCGCGCACGCATTAAACGTCGGGTAAAAGGTCGGGCGCGTCATTTTGTTTTTAAGTGGAGTTTCTGTTTTCCAGTCGTTTAAGCAATGTGTGGCGCTTGGGCAGCACCGATCGAACTAAGGAGCAGTAGAGCATCCTGATGGAGATTGCATACGCGATGGGCGCAAACACTTATACTGAAATGATTCTATCCTGTTAATAATATGTTGTTGTGAACGAGTCCACATGAGGCTTTCGAATTCTAGGATCGGCCGGACAATTGTACAGTACTGAGATTTCGCACTTAATCTGTGCGAAGCAGGCCTTGGTCACGAACTGCATTTGTGCGGGCAACAGAGGAATCAGCTATTTTATAAGATAGCATATCGCGAGACGCATGAGCGTAGCGAAAGCTTCGCCAGAGAAATCACACAAAAAGAGAGCGTTTCTACCAACACTTCGTAACGTTTCTCTCGATCCTTGCGTGTGCGACGGCAGGCTTTTCAATGCTGCTTTTTTGTGACACTATACATATGTTTGATTTTCACTGATCACAATCGGGAAGGGACCTGCGCGTGTTGCTCGTCTCACTTCATGGACAGTTCCGTACGTTGCTACGAAATTAAAAAAAAAAACCCTGTGGTACCGTGTCTCAGCGTCTGCACTAGATGGCGTCTCTCTTTGAGCATGCCTGAACACTGGTTCTGTTCGATATTCGAATCACCGCAAACGAACACCAATGATCACTTAAAATAATTCTCAATATTTTCAAACCAACCATCGATCAAAGTTGTAAAATGTAGGCATTTTAGGCAACGCTAACGGATTGTGGTCCTGAAAAGGACCGTTGAGATGAGCTGGCAACAGCTGTGTTCGCTGGCTGGCGGGGTCGTCGGGCTTAACCTCCGAAACCGTACAGAGTGCGACCTTGACGCTTCAGCGCGTACACGACGTCCATCGCTGTGACGGTCTTGCGCTTGGCGTGTTCGGTGTAGGTGACCGCATCACGGATCACGTTCTCCAGGAATACCTTCAGCACGCCACGAGTTTCCTCGTAAATCAGGCCAGAGATACGCTTCACTCCTCCACGGCGGGCCAGACGACGGATAGCTGGCTTGGTGATTCCCTGGATGTTATCGCGCAGCACTTTGCGATGACGCTTGGCTCCTCCTTTGCCCAGACCTTTGCCTCCCTTTCCGCGTCCAGTCATTTTGATCCGTAAGGTTCAGGTTCACAATGCACAATAAATGCTCTCGGCGCGAGACCGCGCCATTATATACACTTTAGGCCACACCAACACATGCGTACCCTCTGTCGTACGCTCGCTGCGAGGAAGTGTGTATGTGTGCAGGCCGAGCGATCTTATAAAAGGGGCGTCGGAAGTCGTGAAACTCTATTTCAGAAGCCACTTCGCATCGAGAAAGACACGCTCACGTCCCGCTACCCTCAGCCAACAGTGTACAATGGCCCGTACGAAGCAAACTGCCCGTAAATCGACCGGAGGCAAGGCCCCGCGCAAGCAGCTGGCCACCAAGGCCGCTCGCAAGAGTGCTCCGGCCACCGGAGGAGTGAAGAAGCCGCATCGTTACCGTCCGGGAACCGTAGCCCTGCGTGAAATCCGTCGCTACCAGAAGTCGACCGAGCTGCTCATCCGCAAGCTGCCCTTCCAGCGTCTGGTTCGTGAAATTGCGCAAGACTTCAAGACCGACCTGCGTTTCCAGAGCTCGGCCGTGATGGCCCTGCAGGAAGCCAGCGAGGCGTACCTTGTCGGCCTGTTCGAGGATACCAACCTGTGCGCCATCCACGCGAAGCGCGTCACCATCATGCCGAAAGACATCCAGCTGGCCCGTCGCATCCGTGGAGAGCGTGCCTAAGTCGTCGCTGTCCCTCGAGCGGCAGTCTCGCCCCAAACAAAAACGGTCCTTCTCAGGACCACCAGAAATGTTGAGCAAAAGAGTAATGTTGAAATCATCCTCCTTCCAATCATGTCGATTCATTTTGTTGGTTAGAAAAATGTTGCATGGAGTACTCGATGCGCGCGTGTTGTTGGCATGGGAGCCTAGAGAATAGCTTTGCTTGGTTGAGTGGTACGCGACGCCACACCAACAAGGTACCCGTGTGAAGCGATCGCCATGGATATGAAATTCTATTTTCAGGTCAAGCCAGGAAGTCATGATTGCCATCAATGTTTACCACAATGCAGCAATTCTCCGATGTACGCTAATGTTTCAAAACTGATAGTTCATAATTGTTTGTACGAAAACGTTTTATCATAATTCTGCACTGCATTCATCACAAACATATATGCATTAAGTACATACAAACATGAATAATATTCATAAACACAAGTAATGTCTCAGGCAAGCAAAAGGATGAGTAAATGAACGATACAAAATGCTGCTCTCCGTTGGAGAAACCCAGGTTAGAAAATCATCATCCTTTCTCGCTTTGGTAGGTTTACTTTTTGCTTAGATAGAGCGAGATAGACGATTTTGTTACCTGGGAACGCTAGGAAATGCCCTAAAGTGGCTGTCTACCGCGATTCTATTGCGCAACTTGAATATTGTGCGACTGGAATTAGTTGGTAACATTTGATGATGGAGGGTTGGGTTGGGACAAATTCTTTTCGACAGATGCGTATTGTGGTCCTGAAAAGGACCGGTTGGTTGGATGGATAGATGGATGAGCTTCCCCCGTCCGTCGAGAATTACTTCGAGCTGGTGTACTTGGTAACTGCCTTAGTTCCTTCGGAGACGGCGTGCTTGGCCAGCTCACCGGGCAGCAGCAGGCGGACGGCGGTTTGGATTTCGCGGGACGTGATCGTCGAGCGCTTGTTGTAGTGCGCCAGGCGGGACGCTTCGGCAGCGATGCGCTCGAAGATGTCGTTCACGAAACTGTTCATGATGCTCATCGCCTTCGAGGAAATACCGGTGTCCGGGTGGACCTGCTTCAACACCTTGTAGATGTAGATAGCGTAGCTCTCCTTGCGGGTCTTCCTTTTCTTCTTCTTGTCCGACTTGGAGATGTTTTTCTGGGCCTTGCCAGACTTCTTCGCAGCCTTTCCACTGGTTTTCGGTGCCATTTCGCTAGCTTACGACGGGTACGATGCCAACTGTCGGAGAGTAGAAACGCGTTTGATACCGATCCAATCGCTTCATTCGGCTTTTATTTGGAACTGAGGTGACAGGCGCGCAACCAGAGAGGAGATTGCCGACGTTTTCTCTCCCGGTATATAAACGAAAAACGGGCGCGTGTTCTGGCACAAGCGAACAAGCTACGAAGCATCGCACATCGCCAGCGTCGCGCTCTCAACGAACTCAACTGAAACCCAAGCCTTCATCATGTCTGGCCGTGGAAAGGGAGGAAAAGTGAAGGGAAAGGCAAAGTCCCGCTCGAACCGTGCTGGTCTGCAGTTCCCAGTTGGCCGTATCCATCGTCTGCTGCGCAAAGGCAACTATGCCGAGCGTGTCGGTGCCGGCGCACCAGTGTATCTGGCTGCCGTGATGGAGTACCTGGCCGCTGAAGTGTTGGAATTGGCAGGAAACGCTGCACGAGACAACAAGAAGACGCGCATCATCCCGCGTCATCTGCAGCTGGCCATCCGCAACGACGAGGAATTGAACAAGCTGCTGTCCGGTGTGACCATCGCCCAGGGTGGTGTGCTGCCCAACATTCAGGCCGTGCTGTTGCCGAAGAAGACCGAAAAGAAGGCCTAAGCTCACTAGCCAGCCACCAGCTGCTCCACCAAAAACCGTCCTTTTCAGGGCGACAAATCGTATTGCTAAAGAATATGTTGAACCATTCCTGTTCCCTCCCTAACCGTACCTTCGAAAATCCGCATGGAGAACGCTCAAGTATCCCACCCAGCCTGCCAGCCTGTCTCAGGTAACGCATGCGCGATGAAGTAGAAGCTGACACACAGCCTCATTAACCTGATCCGCATCCGCCTGACCTTCAGTGCAGGGTAGCCAAAACATCCCATAAAAATTAAAATAGCAAACCTTGTACAGGTAGGAATTAACCCTCCCACACGGACAGGACTGAGGATATGAGGCTTTCTTAATTAAACAAATTCTACGCTGTTTCTCGACCCGACCGACTGCACATGTATTTCCATTCCATACAATCTTTTTGATAAAAGACTCGGCGAATAGGCGCCAAAACGGGTTCGGCAATCCTCTACACGTCAAGCAGCGGCCTGGTTGGGACATACAAGTTTAGTTCGGTAGTCCCGCAACAAATAATTTCTTCTTCTTCCCAGGCATTACAACCTCGAGCGGTCTTGGCTTGCCATTTCTGGCTTTCTGTGACTTGATTGTACCCGTAGCAAAGTAGTCAGAACGTTGTACGCCCCTAGGCGGTCTGGATGGGATCTAAACCCCGGTCCTATTGTGTGTACCCGGAGCCAATTTCGCTGGTTCAGCGACTCGATGCCCAAATCGTATCTTGAAATGTTTCAAATTTGCCCCAAAGAAATGTAGTTTTATTTTTATCTTATGCTAGTTTTGTTTTCGTTCCATTCGCATTCCCATTCCGCATTCCAGGGACCAGCCTTGCCCGTGAACAACACAACACACAGGGTTTGGTCTGATAATAGTACACAGTTTTGCGATTGTGTCGAAGGATCGAATAAAATTGCTTCACAAACTTCACCAACCACCACCCAGAAGAGTTGTGATTTTTTCACAACTACCCCCACGGGGGACTAAAAACGACGGCGGCGGTGGCAAAAGGAGTGCCAATGGGAGTGATCTGGTTGTTTGTACAACGCGTACGTCGGTGCCATCACTGGTGCCGGTACAATAATATTACAATGTGCATGTTCATAGGCGACGACATAGTTTAAAAAAAAACGATGACACTTAACGTCTGAAACCGTCGTCGTTGGTCTAAATAAACGCGTCCTCGAGGCGAAAAGGCGCGCACGCATTAAACGTCGGGTAA
Organism: Anopheles stephensi; assembly: GCF_013141755.1. NCBI lineage: Eukaryota > Metazoa > Arthropoda > Insecta > Diptera > Culicidae > Anopheles > Anopheles stephensi. The sequence goes on from NW_023405250.1 coordinate 33,056, forward strand.
AAGGTCGGGCGCGTCATTTTGTTTTTAAGTGGAGTTTCTGTTTTCCAGTCGTTTAAGCAATGTGTGGCGCTTGGGCAGCACCGATCGAACTAAGGAGCAGTAGAGCATCCTGATGGAGATTGCATACGCGATGGGCGCAAACACTTATACTGAAATGATTCTATCCTGTTAATAATATGTTGTTGTGAACGAGTCCACATGAGGCTTTCGAATTCTAGGATCGGCCGGACAATTGTACAGTACTGAGATTTCGCACTTAATCTGTGCGAAGCAGGCCTTGGTCACGAACTGCATTTGTGCGGGCAACAGAGAAATCAGCTATTTTATAAGATAGCATATCTCGAGACGCATGAGCGTAGCGAAAGCTTCGCCAGAGAAATCACACAAAAAGAGAGCGTTTCTACCAACACTTCGTAACGTTTCTCTCGATCCTTGCGTGTGCGACGGCAGGCTTTTCAATGCTGCTTTTTTGTGACACTATACATATGTTTGATTTTCACTGATCACAATCGGGAAGGGACCTGCGCGTGTTGCTCGTCTCACTTCATGGACAGTTCCGTACGTTGCTACGAAATTAAAAAACAAACCCCCTGTGGTACCGTGTCTCAGCGTCTGCACTAGATGGCGTCTCTCTTTGAGCATGCCTGAACACTGGTTCTGTTCGATATTCGAATCACCGCAAACGAACACCAATGATCACTTAAAATAATTCTCAATATTTTCAAACCAACCATCGATCAAAGTTGTAAAATGTAGGCATTTTAGGCAACGCTAACGGATTGTGGTCCTGAAAAGGACCGTTGAGATGAGCTGGCAACAGCTGTGTTCGCTGGCTGGCGGGGTCGTCGGGCTTAACCTCCGAAACCGTACAGAGTGCGACCTTGACGCTTCAGCGCGTACACGACGTCCATCGCTGTGACGGTCTTGCGCTTGGCGTGTTCGGTGTAGGTGACCGCATCACGGATCACGTTCTCCAGGAATACCTTCAGCACGCCACGAGTTTCCTCGTAAATCAGGCCAGAGATACGCTTCACTCCTCCACGGCGGGCCAGACGACGGATAGCTGGCTTGGTGATTCCCTGGATGTTATCGCGCAGCACTTTGCGATGACGCTTGGCTCCTCCTTTGCCCAGACCTTTGCCTCCCTTTCCGCGTCCAGTCATTTTGATCCGTAAGGTTCAGGTTCACAATGCACAATAAATGCTCTCGGCGCGAGACCGCGCCATTATATACACTTTAGGCCACACCAACACATGCGTACCCTCTGTCGTACGCTCGCTGCGAGGAAGTGTGCATGTGTGCAGGCCGAGCGATCTTATAAAAGGGGCGTCGGAAGTCGTGAAACTCTATTTCAGAAGCCACTTCGCATCGAGAAAGACACGCTCACGTCCCGCTACCCTCAGCCAACAGTGTACAATGGCCCGTACGAAGCAAACTGCCCGTAAATCGACCGGAGGCAAGGCCCCGCGCAAGCAGCTGGCCACCAAGGCCGCTCGCAAGAGTGCTCCGGCCACCGGAGGAGTGAAGAAGCCGCATCGTTACCGTCCGGGAACCGTAGCCCTGCGTGAAATCCGTCGCTACCAGAAGTCGACCGAGCTGCTCATCCGCAAGCTGCCCTTCCAGCGTCTGGTTCGTGAAATTGCGCAAGACTTCAAGACCGACCTGCGTTTCCAGAGCTCGGCCGTGATGGCCCTGCAGGAAGCCAGCGAGGCGTACCTTGTCGGCCTGTTCGAGGACACCAACCTGTGCGCCATCCACGCGAAGCGCGTCACCATCATGCCGAAAGACATCCAGCTGGCCCGTCGCATCCGTGGAGAGCGTGCCTAAGTCGTCGCTGTCCCTCGAGCGGCAGTCTCGCCCCAAACAAAAACGGTCCTTCTCAGGACCACCAGAAATGTTGAGCAAAAGAGTAATGTTGAAATCATCCTCCTTCCAATCATGTCGATTCATTTTGTTGGTTAGAAAAATGTTGCATGGAGTACTCGATGCACGCGTGTTGTTGGCATCGGAGCCTAGAGAATAGCTTTGCTTGGTTGAGTGGTACGCGACGCCACACCAACAAGGTACCCGTGTGAAGCGATCGCCATGGATATGAAATTCTATTTTCAGGTCAAGCCAGGAAGTCATGATTGCCATCAATGTTTACCACAATGCAGCAATTCTCCGATGTACGCTAATGTTTCAAAACTGATAGTTCATAATTGTTTGTACGAAAACGTTTGATCATTATTCTGCACTGCATTCATCACAAACATATATGCATTAAGTACATACAAACATGAATAATATTCATCAAACACAAGTAATGTCTCAGGCAAGCAAAAGGATGAGTAAATGAACGATACAAAATGCTGCTCTCCGTTGGAGAAACCCAGGTTAGAAAATCATCATCCTTTCTCGCTTTGGTAGGTTTACTTTTTGCTTAGATAGAGCGAGATAGACGATTTTGTTACCTGGGAACGCTAGGAAATGCCCCGTAAGTGGCTGTCTACCGCGATTCTATTGCGCAACTTGAATATTGTGCGACTGGAATTAGTTGGTAACATTTGATGATGGAGGGTTGGGTTGGGACAAATTCTTTTCGACAGATGCGTATTGTGGTCCTGAAAAGGACCGGTTGGTTGGATGGATAGATGGATGAGCTTCCCCCGTCCGTCGAGAATTACTTCGAGCTGGTGTACTTGGTGACTGCCTTGGTTCCTTCGGAGACGGCGTGCTTGGCCAGCTCACCGGGCAGCAGCAGGCGGACGGCGGTTTGGATTTCGCGGGACGTGATCGTCGAGCGCTTGTTGTAGTGCGCCAGGCGGGACGCTTCGGCAGCGATGCGCTCGAAGATGTCGTTCACGAAACTGTTCATGATGCTCATCGCCTTCGAGGAAATACCGGTGTCCGGGTGGACCTGCTTCAACACCTTGTAGATGTAGATAGCGTAGCTCTCCTTGCGGGTCTTCCTTTTCTTCTTCTTGTCCGACTTGGAGATGTTTTTCTGGGCCTTGCCAGATTTCTTCGCAGCCTTTCCACTGGTTTTCGGTGCCATTTCGCTAGCTTACGACGGGTACGATGCCAACTGTCGGAGAGTAGAAACGCGTTTGATACCGATCCAATCGCTTCATTCGGCTTTTATTTGGAACTGAGGTGACAGGCGCGCAACCAGAGAGGAGATTGCCGACGTTTTCTCTCCCGGTATATAAGCCGAGAAACGGGCGCGTTTTCTGGCACTATTCCGTGCCTGGACTTCGACCAGTGTGGTTATGCTGCCTGCGATTAGTGCCTGCTACTTGACTGTGCTTCTTGGTGTGCCCGTGTTGTGCTACTGTACCTGTGCTGTGATTCTCCGTGTATCGTATTTGTACCTGTGTGTGTGTTCGTGTGCTACGCTTGTGCCTGTTCGTGAGTGTAGCCTCGTAGCCTGCTTCGGCTTCGACTTCGGCTATGCCGAAGCGTGGTAGAAGGAGGAGTAGGAAGCCAGACTCGGTAGGATCGAGCTCCCGATTCGGCGAGTCCAAGCGCTCGAGGAGCGTGGTTTCTTCCTCTTCGGAGGAATCTGACGAATACGATGAGCGTGGACAGTACGGAGTCACGTTCATCCACCAGCGTGCAGGAGGATAACTCGGCACAATTTGTCACCGTAAACCGGCGACAACGGAAGGCAGTCCCGACAACGAAAGCCTTCCACAACACCAGCTACGCCCGCTGTTCCCTGCAGGGCGTACATCGGCTCCCGGCTCCCGTATCGGCGGCAAAAATGCCTCCGATCACGGTGAAGTCACCTCCCAGTAGCTGTCCTGCGGTCCGGAACTGCAGGCTCGTGGAATCACAACCAGAGTTCCGTATCTCCGGCGTAGGCACGTCAATCAGCCGTTCGATCTCCTGCTGAACAGCAGGAGGTCCTTAACTACCTGCAGCAGCGGGAATGCGGAATATTTTCGCATGACGCTAAAACATGCGTCCCTTCAAGGCGGTGCTCGTGGGCTTCCGGAAACGGACCTCGCGGAGATCGTTTGTGAACTGAAGGAAATCCACCAGCTCGACGTTTTGGAGGCGTTCGAGATCAAGCGCCGCGCAGAGGGCATTCAAACCAGGTTGTACCTGGTTCATTTCAAGCGAGGAACATGCTCGCTAAAAAAGCTGGAGGCAGTACGGTCAATCCAGCAAGTCATCGTGCGATGGGAGCCGTACCGCGGAGGGAAGAAAGGCCCGACGCAATGCCATCGATGTCAGGCTTTTGGGCATGGTACTCGCCATTGCCAAATTAAACCTCGGTGTGCCATCTGCGCGGCGGAGCATCTCTCGGAGCAGTGTCCATCGGGTTCGGGCACAGTAAAGTGCTCGAACTGTGGTGCTGCTCATCGCGCCGATGATCCGTCGTGTCCAAAGCGGGCCAAATACATTGAGATTCGTCAGCGCGCCAACGGTCGAAACTCTGCTCCTCCACCAGCCAAAGCTAACGTGTGGCACGCGCTTCCACCGTTAGCCACCATCCAAACCACACTCCCACACTCCATTCCTCCTCCGGTGTTGCACACTGCTCCCAAGGCCAAAAGCTTTGCGCAGATTGTGTCAGCACCAACCACTCAAGCGTCCGACCTGCGGCAGCGCGTATCCCACAACCTAACCCAACAGTACCACAACCTAAACCAACTCTTCTTCTTCCTTGCAATCCACAGCACCGAGATACAATCTTGCGAAGCGACTGCAGGACATCAAGAACGCTCCAGACACACCAGCTACAACACCAACCACAACTCCAGCCACAACTTCATCGGAAGACCTGTTTAGCCCGGAAGAGCTATTCGCTATATTTAGCAGAATGCTCCCGAAGATCCGCCTTTGCCGCAACAAGGGAGAACAAATCGCCGTTATCGGAGAACTATTGATGCTCCTTCACTGACCGGGCGCTGCGAGTCATCACATGGAATGCTCAGTCCGTCCGGACTAAGCAAATTCCACTCGGTGACTTCCTCGTCCGGCACAACATCGATGCAGCGCTAATAGTGGAAACATATCTCAAGCCTGAGATGAGTTTCTTCTTAGGCAACTACACCATCCATCGTCTGGATCGCACCACCTCCCGAGGCGGCGGTGTTGCCATAGCGATCCGACGTGGAATCCGGCACACACTACTCCCGCACTACAACACCACCACCATAGAAGCAATAGGCGTCCAGCTCCATACCGACACCGGTCCACTGCAGCTACTGTACGGCAGTCTACTGTCCGCGGCAGTGCACGTACTGTCGCGGAGAGCTACGTTGCAGTTCCGACAAGAGCTACATTCAATCAATCACTGCAGCAACCCCAACCATCGACGAGCTGAACTCAGATCACTTCCCGGTCTTACGGAACTGAATCAATGCAACCCGACATCCCCTCTACTGCGAAAGGTACTGATGGGCTCGCTTTGGGAACCGTGGACCAGCTTATCGACAACACTGACGTTGGTCCCGCGATACCCGACGTTGACGCAGCAATCGCCCGGTTCGAGGGTGCGGAGCTGAAGCAGTGCTCCCGGAGAGGAGTTGCGAATTCTCGCCGATGACCACACGCGATGGTAATATGCTGAGGCGACCAGCGGACTGGGGACTTGTTGCAACGCGTTATGGCGAGCGAGTTCCGCAACAACAGCTCGAGCGTATGGTCCAAAGCTACCTCCCCATGCACCCAGCTTCTGGAAAACTGCAAAAGTCCTTCGCACCAAACCCAGACCATACCACCACTCACCATAGCCACGACCCAGACGGCATACACACCA
>NW_023405251.1:0-44126 GCF_013141755.1 Anopheles stephensi
GGTTCTTCTCATTGGTCCCTATGGATCGGAGAGTAAATTAATGTTTGACCATGTCCTTTTTGGCTATATAACTTGCTCTAATGTGTGGTGGGGTTTCGGCTGCAATCGCCATTAGCGTGTTAATAGGGGTTGTTTTAGAGCAACCCGTTACTTTTCTGAGTGACTGGTTTGTAATTGAATTCATTGAGTTTAGTAAGTTTTTTTTTGCATTTAGAGTGTACAGGGAGCCAGTTTCCAAAATGTTCCTTATAATGGCTCTGTGTACAGTAATGGTTTTCGTAGGGCTGAGGTTGTTTTTGGTGTTACATATCCTTCTCACTAACTGTAATCTTTTTCTAGCTTTATCCTTGAGTTCTTCTACATGTTTTTTGAAAAATAGGTTGCCATCAATCCACACTCCGAGATATTTGTAAACTGTAACTTTTTCTATTCGCTGGTTTTCTTATTTGTATAGTGATGTTTTGGGGTTTCTTGCTGAAGATCATAAATTTTGTTTTGTCTATGTTAATTGGAAGCTTTAGTCCCTGGATTGTATTTGAAAAACTATTGATCGCTGTTTGCATCTTATATTCCAGTTCTGTGGCTGTTTTCCCTTTTTGAATGATTACGAAATCGTCCGCATACTGTAAAACTTTTCCGTCGCTATTGTTGAGTGTTTCGTGGATTTTTTTGGTGTAGATGTTAAATAAGGTGGGTGAGAGGACATCCCCTTGTGGTAAACCGTCTGACACTAATTTTTTTAGCTTTTCTCCTTCTGATTTTATTTCTATCGTTCTGTTGTTTAAGAAACTTCCTACCCATCTAATGATTTCTATCGGAATCTGGTTTTGCTCCAAAATTTGTATGAGCGAGTCTGTGTGTACGTTGTTGTACGCGCTTTTTAAATCTATAAACATTATTCCAGTTAACCAGTTTTTTCTTTTGTTGGATGTAATTTCATTCACTAAATAGTTGACGCATTGGTTTGTGGTACAGTTTTTTTTGAAGCCAAAAGAAGTTGTTGGTATAATGTTGTTGTTGTGACAGTGTCTGTTGAGGTCTTCTAACACTGCTGAATTTATGATTTTAGTGATAGCCGGAATCATAGCTATGGGCCTATAGTTTTTAGCGTTGTTTCTATCAGCCCCTGGTTTGGGGATCGCCACTATTTCTATGTGTTTGTATTGCTTTTTTAAATTTCCTTTTTCCCACATGTTATTTATCTCCTTTACTATTTTACTGACCGATGGTCTATTTATATTTTTCAGAATTTCGTAGGAGATTTTGTCAGGCCCTGGGGCTGTATTTTTCTTTTTTTTTAGAATGTTATGCCATCTTTCTTCGTCCATGATATTGTTTAATGGCCTAGCATATTGATAAGGTTTTTTGTTCCCTTTCTTATTTTTTTGAAAATTTTCTTCTAAAAATGTTTTTGCTGCCTCTTTGTTGTTGTGGATGAGATTTTCATCTTTTGTGTTTGTTTTTTTGCCTTCGATTTTTCCTATAAATCTCCATAATTCTGTGGTGTTAGTGTAATTGTTTATCTCGCTAAGTTTCTCTTCATATTTTTGGATTTTGTGTTTTCTTTTAATTAGTCTGAATTTAGCTAGATTTTTCTTGAATTCAATTTCGTTCTCTATTGTTTTGTTTCTATTGAAAATTTGTCTACTTTTGTTTTTTACCTTCCAAGCTTTTTCCGTTTCTCTATTCCACCAGATTTTTAGTGGTTTTTTTGATTTAGAGGTGTTTCCTTTTACTAGTGTGTCTATTTTCTGGAAAATTTGTTTCACTGAGGTGTGTTCCTCTATTTCCATTTGTTTTAATTCATGGTAAAGTTTTTTCCTGTTTGTTATTAGTCGGGCTTGTTTGTGATTGATTGTTTCTATAGTTGTGATAATTGTTTTGTGATTGGTGGCTCCCATGTGGTGATCTAGTACTACCCTTGTGCATTTATCGGTTATGTTTTCTGTTACGAATGTTAAGTCTATTGCTGTATTTCTTTTGTTTAAGTCTGTGGGGATGTATGTAGGTTCTTTGTTGTGCAAAATTGTTAGTTGAGTATTGTCTATTTCGTTAATTATAAACGTACCTTAATTGTCGCTCCAAGGGTTTCCCCATGAGGTGTGATGCGAGTTGAGGTCTGCGGCTATTAGGCATTTCCTGTTGTTTGTATTGTGTATTATTTGCGTAATGGTGTCTTTGAAGTCTTGAATCGGGGTCCTAGGGGCTGCATAGATGCAAATTATTTTGAATTTATCCTGTATGAGTTCAATTTCTGTGATTTGTATGTTTTCGTTACTAAGTCTATTGATTGTTCTAAATTTTTTGTTTTTTTGGAGGTAAATTGCAGTGCCTCCATAGCCGTCCGATCTATTGCTGTTTATGCGGTTGTAGTTGTGGATTTTGGATTTATGTAGATTATTGTCGTCTAACCAAGTTTCACAGATGCAAGCTGCTGTGATGTCTTGTGCGAGTAGAATTCTTTCTAACTCGTCTTTGTTTTTAATGAGGCTGGTTATGTTTGTTTGTAGTATTTTTAATGTGGATGTCATAATATTGAACAAATTTATCTTTTCTCTTTTTTTTATATGTTAACAAAAACCTATACAACAAAAAACCTGTTTGGCAGTTTATAGTATGCTACGTTCGTTCGTTTTGGTGCTTTTTTTGTGTGGCTTTTTAAAATCATGCTGGGAGACCCCTGCTTTTTCCTCGTCTGTGTCTGGATAGGAGCTGTCGGACATTGCTCTTTTGTTAAGTGTCATAGTGTTCGAGACACTTTTACCGTAGTCTATGCGTTCCAGTGCTTTGCTGCAGCCTGGTTCGTCAATGGATTTTTTTCTAGTAATTGTACCCACTTGGGTGGGGACACTTTTTGTGGTTACCACTTTTTCTGTTGAGCCCTCTTTGGCCGTAGTGTGGTTGCCCTGTACTATTGCCGAGTATAGGCGCTGGTTGACACCTGATGCCTTTTGGCTGTTATTTTTCCTGTTTTGTGTGCAGGAAACACCGTAATGGACCATTTGATCGCAGTACATGCAGGTTTGTTCCTGCCCGCGGTATGTGATCCTACCCCGCTCACCCTTTATGGTGATGTATGATGGAATGGGCCTGTTAATTAACATTTTCACCGCTCTGTTGCCGTTTCTTACGCCTGGGAAAGGCGTAGGCTCCTCCCAGAGGAGGTCCTTTGCCCCCTTCACCTCTCCGAAGGCCTCCAAAGCTGATATAATATCCGCGTTAGTCACCTTGGCGGATACCTCCTGTATGGTTACGACTTTGGTGTCGTCCTCCATTGTGATTGGGATCGCGTGATCCCGACCGTTACACGTGATGGTGTGCTTTCTATCATGCACCTCCACTATTAAGAGAGCATCGCCCTCCTCTTTCATCTCCACCACCACAGATGTGGAAAGGTTCAGGAATTGTACCATTTCCAGCTTTTCCGGTTTTAGGCTTAGCTTGTCCGTAAGGAAGCTAAAAATTTCCGTGCGTGTGGGCTTTCTTGGGATTTGCGAGAAATCCACCTTAAAGGTTCTGTCGCTAACCGACATTTTTCAAATCAAAATCCTCTCTTTTTTACGCAAAAATTGTCCGTTACGGAAAGACACGTTTTTTGACACTCGCTGGTAATGACAGACTGGCATTCATCACAAACATATATGCATGGAGTACATACAAACATGAATAATATTCATAAACACAAGTAATGTCGAAGGCAAGCAAAAGGATGAGTAAATGAACGATACAAAATGCTGCTCTCCGTTGGAGAAACCCAGGTTAGAAAATCATCATCCTTTCTCGCTTTGGTAGGTTTACTTTTTGCTTAGACAGAGCGAGATAGACGATTTTGTTACCTGGGAACGCTAGGAAATGCCCCGTAAGTGGCTGTCTACCGCGATTCTATTGCGCAACTTGAATATTGTGCGACTGGAATTAGTTGGTAACATTTGATGATGGAGGGTTGGGTTGGGACAAATTCTTTTCGACAGATGCGTATTGTGGTCCTGAAAAGGACCGGTTGGTTGGATGGATAGATGGATGAGCTTCCCCCGTCCGTCGAGAATTACTTCGAGCTGGTGTACTTGGTAACTGCCTTAGTTCCTTCGGAGACGGCGTGCTTGGCCAGCTCACCGGGCAGCAGCAGGCGGACGGCGGTTTGGATTTCGCGGGACGTGATCGTCGAGCGCTTGTTGTAGTGCGCCAGGCGGGACGCTTCGGCAGCGATGCGCTCGAAGATGTCGTTCACGAAACTGTTCATGATGCTCATCGCCTTCGAGGAAATACCGGTGTCCGGGTGGACCTGCTTCAACACCTTGTAGATGTAGATAGCGTAGCTCTCCTTGCGGGTCTTCCTTTTCTTCTTCTTGTCCGACTTGGAGATGTTTTTCTGGGCCTTGCCAGACTTCTTCGCAGCCTTTCCACTGGTTTTCGGTGCCATTTCGCTAGCTTACGACGGGTACGGTGTCAACTGTCGGAGAGTAGAAACGCGTTTGATACCGATCCAATCGCTTCATTCGGCTTTTATTTGGAACTGAGGTGACAGGCGCGCAACCAGAGAGGAGATTGCCGACGTTTTCTCTCTCGGTATATAAACGAAAAACGGGCGCGTTTTCTGGCACAAGCGAACAAGCTACGAAGCATCGCACATCGCTGCGTCGCGCTCTCAACGAACTCAACTGAAACCCAAGCCTTCATCATGTCTGGCCGTGGAAAGGGAGGAAAAGTGAAGGGAAAGGCAAAGTCCCGCTCGAACCGTGCTGGTCTGCAGTTCCCAGTTGGCCGTATCCATCGTCTGCTGCGCAAAGGCAACTATGCCGAGCGTGTCGGTGCCGGCGCACCAGTGTATCTGGCTGCCGTGATGGAGTACCTGGCCGCTGAAGTGTTGGAATTGGCAGGAAACGCTGCACGAGACAACAAGAAGACGCGCATCATCCCGCGTCATCTGCAGCTGGCCATCCGCAACGACGAGGAATTGAACAAGCTGCTGTCCGGTGTGACCATCGCCCAGGGTGGTGTGCTGCCCAACATTCAGGCCGTGCTGTTGCCGAAGAAGACCGAAAAGAAGGCCTAAGCTCACTAGCCAGCCACCAGCTGCTCCACCAAAAACCGTCCTTTTCAGGGCGACAAATCGTATTGCTAAAGAATATGTTGAACCATTCCTGTTCCCTCCCTAACCGTACCTTCGAAAATCTGCATGGAGAACGCTCAAGTATCCCACCCAGCCTGCCAGCCTGTCTCAGGTAACGCATGCGAGATGAAGTAGAAGCTGCCACACAGCCTCATTAATCTGATCCGCATCCGCCTGACCTTCAGTGCAGGGTAGCCAAAACATCCCATAAAAATTAAAATAACAAACCTTGTACAGGTAGGAATTAACCCTCCCACACGGACAGGACTGAGGATATGAGGCTTTCTTAATTAAACAAATTCTACGCTGTTTCTCGACCCGACCGACTGCACATGTATTTCCATTCCATACAATCTTTTTGATAAAAGACTCGGCGAATAGGCGCCAAAACGGGTTCGGCAATCCTCTACACGTCAAGCAGCGGCCTGGTTGGGACATACAAGTTTAGTTCGGTAGTCCCGCAACAAATAATTTCTTCTTCTTCCCAGGCATTACAAGCTCGAGCGGTCTTGGCCTGCCATTTCTGGCTTTCTGTGACTTGATTGTACCCGTAGCAAAGTAGTCAGCCCTATGTACGCCCCTAGGCGGTCTGGATGGGATTTAAACCCCGGTCCTATTGTGTGTACCCGGAGCCAATTTCGCTGGTTCAGCGACTCGATGCCCAAATCGTATCTTGAAATGTTTCAAATTTGCCCCAATAGAAATGTAGTTTTATTTCTATCTAATGCTAGTTTTGTTTTCTTCCCATTCGCATTCCCATCCCGCATTCCAGGGATCAGCTTTGCCCGTGAACAACACAACACACATGGTTTGGTCTGATAAAAGTACACAGTTTTGCGATTGTGTCGAAGGATCGAATAAAATTGCGTCACAAACTTCACCAACCACCACCCAGAAGAGTTGTGATTTTTTCACAACTACCCCCACGGGTGACTAAAAACGACGGCGGCGGTGGCAAAAGGAGTGGCAATGGGAGTGATCTGGTTGTTTGTACAACGCGTACGTCGGTGCCATCACTGGTGCCGGTACAATAATATTAAATGTGCATGTTCATAGGCGTCGACATAGTTTAAAAAAAAACGATGACACTTATCGTCTGAAACCGTCGTCGTTGGTCTAAATAAACGCGTCCTCGAGGCGAAAAGGCGCGCACGCATTAAACGTCGGGTAAAAGGTCGGGCGCGTCATTTTGTTTTTAAGTGGAGTTTCTGTTTTCCAGTCGTTTAAGCAATGTGTGGCGCTTGGGCAGCACCGATCGAACTAAGGAGCAGTAGAGCACCCTGATGGAGATTGCATACGCGATGGGCGCAAACACTTATACTGAAATGATTCTATCCTGTTAATAATATGTTGTTGTGAACGAGTCCACATGAGGCTTTCGAATTCTAGGATCGGCCGGACAATTGTACAGTACTGAGATTTCGCATTTAATCTGTGCGAAGCAGGCCTTGGTCACGAACTGCATTTGTGCGGGCAACAGAGGAATCAGCTATTTTATAAGATAGCATATCGCGAGACGCATGAGCGTAGCGAGAGCTTCGCCAGAGAAATCACACAAAAAGAGAGCGTTTCTACCAACACTTCGTAACGTTTCTCTCGATCCTTGCGTGTGCGACGGCAGGCTTTTCAATGCTGCTTTTTTGTGACACTATACATATGTTTGATTTTCACTGATCACAATCGGGAAGGGACCTGCGCGTGTTGCTCGTCTCACTTCATGGACAGTTCCGTACGTTGCTACGAAATTTAAAAAAAAAACCCCTGTTGTACCGTGTCTCAGCGTCTGCACTAGATGGCGTCTCTCTTTGAGCTTGCCTGAACACTGGTTCTGTTCGATATTCGAATCACCGCAAACGAACACCAATGATCACTTAGAATAATTCTCAATATTTTCAAACCAACCATCGATCAAAGTTGTAAAATGTAGGCATTTTAGGCAACGCTAACGGATTGTGGTCCTGAAAAGGACCGTTGAGATGAGCTGGCAACAGCTGTGTTCGCTGGCTGGCGGGGTCGTCGGGCTTAACCTCCGAAACCGTACAGAGTGCGACCTTGACGCTTCAGCGCGTACACGACGTCCATCGCTGTGACGGTCTTGCGCTTGGCGTGTTCGGTGTAGGTGACCGCATCACGGATCACGTTCTCCAGGAATACCTTCAGCACGCCACGAGTTTCCTCGTAAATCAGGCCAGAGATACGCTTCACTCCTCCACGGCGGGCCAGACGACGGATAGCTGGCTTGGTGATTCCCTGGATGTTATCGCGCAGCACTTTGCGATGACGCTTGGCTCCTCCTTTGCCCAGACCTTTGCCTCCCTTTCCGCGTCCAGTCATTTTGATCCGTAAGGTTCAGGTTCACAATGCACAATAAATGCTCTCGGCGCGAGACCGCGCCAGTATATACACTTTAGGCCACACCAACACATGCGTACCCTCTGTCGTACGCTCGCTGCGAGGAAGTGTGCATGTGTGCAGGCCGAGCGATCTTATAAAAGGGGCGTCGGAAATCGTGAAACTCTATTTCAGAAGCCACTTCGCATCGAGAAAGACACGCTCACGTCCCGCTACCCTCGGCCAACAGTGTACAATGGCCCGTACGAAGCAAACTGCCCGTAAATCGACCGGAGGCAAGGCCCCGCGCAAGCAACTGGCCACCAAGGCCGCTCGCAAGAGTGCTCCGGCCACCGGAGGAGTGAAGAAGCCGCATCGTTACCGTCCGGGAACCGTAGCCCTGCGTGAAATCCGTCGCTACCAGAAGTCGACCGAGCTGCTCATCCGCAAGCTGCCCTTCCAGCGTCTGGTTCGTGAAATTGCGCAAGACTTCAAGACCGACCTGCGTTTCCAGAGCTCGGCCGTGATGGCCCTGCAGGAAGCCAGCGAGGCGTACCTTGTCGGCCTGTTCGAGGACACCAACCTGTGCGCCATCCACGCGAAGCGCGTCACCATCATGCCGAAAGACATCCAGCTGGCCCGTCGCATCCGTGGAGAGCGTGCCTAAGTCGTCGCTGTCCCTCGAGCGGCAGTCTCGCCGCAAACAAAAACGGTCCTTCTCAGGACCACCAGAAATGTTGAGCAAAAGAGTAATGTTGAAATCATCCTCCTTCCAATCATGTCGATTCATTTTGTTGGTTAGAAAAATGTTGCATGGAGTACTCGATGCGCGCGTGTTGTTGGCATCGGAGCCTAGAGAATAGCTTTGCTTGGTTGAGTGGTACGCGACGCCACACCACATATGAATTTCTATTTTCAGGTCAAGCCAGGAAGTCATGATTGCCATCAATGTTTACCACAATGCAGCAATACTCCCGATGTACGCTAATGTTTCAAAACTGATAGTTCATAATTGTTTGTACGAAAACGTTTTAGCATAATTCTGCACTGCATTCATCACAAACATATATGCATTAAGTACATACAAACATGAATAATATTCATAAACACAAGTAATGTCGAAGGCAAGCAAAAGGATGAGTAAATGAACGATACAAAATGCTGCTCTCCGTTGGAGAAACCCAGGTTAGAAAATCATCATCCTTTCTCGCTTTGGTAGGTTTACTTTTTGCTTAGATAGAGCGAGATAGACGATTTTGTTACCTGGGAACGCTAGGAAATGCCCCGTAAGTGGCTGTCTACCGCGATTCTATTGTGCAACTTGAATATTGTGCGACTGGAATTAGTTGGTTACATTTGATGATGGAGAGTTGGGTTGGGACAAATTCTTTTCGACAGATGCGTATTGTGGTCCTGAAAAGGACCGGTTGGTTGGATGGATAGATGGATGAGCTTCCCCCGTCCGTCGAGAATTACTTCGAGCTGGTGTACTTGGTGACTGCCTTGGTTCCTTCGGAGACGGCGTGCTTGGCCAGCTCACCGGGCAGCAGCAGGCGGACGGCGGTTTGGATTTCGCGGGACGTGATCGTCGAGCGCTTGTTGTAGTGCGCCAGGCGGGACGCTTCGGCAGCGATGCGCTCGAAGATGTCGTTCACGAAACTGTTCATGATGCTCATCGCCTTCGAGGAAATACCGGTGTCCGGGTGGACCTGCTTCAACACCTTGTAGATGTAGATAGCGTAGCTCTCCTTGCGGGTCTTCCTTTTCTTCTTCTTGTCCGACTTGGAGATGTTTTTCTGGGCCTTGCCAGACTTCTTCGCAGCCTTTCCACTGGTTTTCGGTGCCATTTCGCTAGCTTACGACGGGTACGATGCGAACTGTCGGAGAGTAGAAACGCGTTTGATACCGATCCAATCGCTTCATTCGGCTTTTATTTGGAACTGAGGTGACAGGCGCGCAACCAGAGAGGAGATTGCCGACGTTTTCTCTCCCGGTATATAAACGAAAAACGGGCGCGTGTTCTGGCACAAGCGAACAAGCTACGAAGCATCGCACATCGCCGCGTCGCGCTCTCAACGAACTCAACTGAAACCCAAGCCTTCATCATGTCTGGCCGTGGAAAGGGAGGAAAAGTGAAGGGAAAGGCAAAGTCCCGCTCGAACCGTGCTGGTCTGCAGTTCCCAGTTGGCCGTATCCATCGTCTGCTGCGCAAAGGCAACTATGCCGAGCGTGTCGGTGCCGGCGCACCAGTGTATCTGGCTGCCGTGATGGAGTACCTGGCCGCTGAAGTGTTGGAATTGGCAGGAAACGCTGCACGAGACAACAAGAAGACGCGCATCATCCCGCGTCATCTGCAGCTGGCCATCCGCAACGACGAGGAATTGAACAAGCTGCTGTCCGGTGTGACCATCGCCCAGGGTGGTGTGCTGCCCAACATTCAGGCCGTGCTGTTGCCGAAGAAGACCGAAAAGAAGGCCTAAGCTCACTAACCAGCCACCAGCTGCTCCACCAAAAACCGTCCTTTTCAGGGCGACAAATCGTATTGCTAAAGAATATGTTGAATCATTCCTGTTCCCTCCCTAACCGTACCTTCGAAAATCCGCATGGAGAACGCTCAAGTATCCCACCCAGCCTGCCAGCCTGTCTCAGGTAACGCATGCGCGATGAAGTAGAAGCTGACACACAGCCTCATTAACCTGATCCGCATCCGCCTGACCTTCAGTGCAGGGTAGCCAAAACATCCCATAAAAATTAAAATAACAAACCTTGTACAGGTAGGAATTAACCCTCCCACACGGACAGGACTGAGGATATGAGGCTTTCTTAATTAAACAAATTCTACGCTGTTTCTCGACCCGACCGACTGCACATGTATTTCCATTCCATACAATCTTTTTGATAAAAGACTCGGCGAATAGGCGCCAAAACGGGTTCGGCAATCCTCTACACGTCAAGCAGCGGCCTGGTTGGGACATACAAGTTTAGTTCGGTAGTCCCGCAACAAATAATTTCTTCTTCTTCCCAGGCATTACAAGCTCGAGCGGTCTTGGCCTGCCATTTCTGGCTTTCTGTGACTTGATTGTACCCGTAGCAAAGTAGTCAGAACGTTGTACGCCCCTAGGCGGTCTGGATGGGATCTAAACCCCGGTCCTATTGTGTGTACCCGGAGCCAATTTCGCTGGTTCAGCGACTCGATGCCCAAATCGTATCTTGAAATGTTTCAAATTTGCCCCAGTAGAAATGTAGTTTTATTTTTATCTTATGCTAGTTTTGTTTTCTTCCCATTCGCATTCCCATCCCGCATTCCAGGGACCAGCCTTGCCCGTGAACAACACAACACACAGGGTTTGGTCTGATAAAAGTACACAGTTTTGCGATTGTGTCGAAGGATCGAATAAAATTGCGTCACAAACTTCACCAGCCACCACCCAGAAGAGTTGTGATTTTTTCACAACTACCCCCACGGGTGACTAAAAACGACGGCGGCGGTGGCAAAAGGAGTGGCAATGGGAGTGATCTGGTTGTTTGTACAACGCGTACGTCGGTGCCATCACTGGTGCCGGTACAATAATATTACAATGTGCATGTTCATAGGCGACGACATAGTTAAAAAAAAAACGATGACACTTATCGTCTGAAACCGTCGTCGTTGGTCTAAATAAACGCGTCCTCGAGGCGAAAAGGCGCGCACGCATTAAACGTCGGGTAAAAGGTCGGGCGCGTCATTTTGTTTTTAAGTGGAGTTTCTGTTTTCCAGTCGTTTAAGCAATGTGTGGCGCTTGGGCAGCACCGATCGAACTAAGGAGCAGTAGAGCACCCTGATGGAGATTGCATACGCGATGGGCGCAAACACTTATACTGAAATGATTCTATCCTGTTAATAATATGTTGTTGTGAACGAGTCCACATGAGGCTTTCGAATTCTAGGATCGGCCGGACAATTGTACAGTACTGAGATTTCGCATTTAATCTGTGCGAAGCAGGCCTTGGTCACGAACTGCATTTGTGCGGGCAACAGAGGAATCAGCTATTTTATAAGATAGCATATCGCGAGACGCATGAGCGTAGCGAGAGCTTCGCCAGAGAAATCACACAAAAAGAGAGCGTTTCTACCAACACTTCGTAACGTTTCTCTCGATCCTTGCGTGTGCGACGGCAGGCTTTTCAATGCTGCTTTTTTGTGACACTATACATATGTTTGATTTTCACTGATCACAATCGGGAAGGGACCTGCGCGTGTTGCTCGTCTCACTTCATGGACAGTTCCGTACGTTGCTACGAAATTTAAAAAAAAAACCCCTGTTGTACCGTGTCTCAGCGTCTGCACTAGATGGCGTCTCTCTTTGAGCTTGCCTGAACACTGGTTCTGTTCGATATTCGAATCACCGCAAACGAACACCAATGATCACTTAGAATAATTCTCAATATTTTCAAACCAACCATCGATCAAAGTTGTAAAATGTAGGCATTTTAGGCAACGCTAACGGATTGTGGTCCTGAAAAGGACCGTTGAGATGAGCTGGCAACAGCTGTGTTCGCTGGCTGGCGGGGTCGTCGGGCTTAACCTCCGAAACCGTACAGAGTGCGACCTTGACGCTTCAGCGCGTACACGACGTCCATCGCTGTGACGGTCTTGCGCTTGGCGTGTTCGGTGTAGGTGACCGCATCACGGATCACGTTCTCCAGGAATACCTTCAGCACGCCACGAGTTTCCTCGTAAATCAGGCCAGAGATACGCTTCACTCCTCCACGGCGGGCCAGACGACGGATAGCTGGCTTGGTGATTCCCTGGATGTTATCGCGCAGCACTTTGCGATGACGCTTGGCTCCTCCTTTGCCCAGACCTTTGCCTCCCTTTCCGCGTCCAGTCATTTTGATCCGTAAGGTTCAGGTTCACAATGCACAATAAATGCTCTCGGCGCGAGACCGCGCCAGTATATACACTTTAGGCCACACCAACACATGCGTACCCTCTGTCGTACGCTCGCTGCGAGGAAGTGTGCATGTGTGCAGGCCGAGCGATCTTATAAAAGGGGCGTCGGAAATCGTGAAACTCTACCTCGTTTTGTCCGTTGCCGAAGCAACACGTGCGCGTATCTGCTGACAGTGAGAGACATTTGCTTATTACCGTGAGAGAGTAGTGAGAGTGATTAGTGGCACAGTGTATGTGCTCTCACGTTTAACAGTTTCAAAGTTGTAGTGTAGTATCACCAACTATATGGCGGCTTGGCGGACGGTAGGTTCGCAAGCTGGCCAGCTTAAAGCCGGGAAAAGAAAGAGAGCGGATTATCCCAAAGCCTTGGGAGAAGAAGAAAAAGAGACCATGGGAAATGGTCGCAAGCGTGTCGCGTCACGCAATGTTGCTGCTACTATGGCAGCCATGAAAAAGGCTGAGATTCAAGTGACGCCTGCCGCTGCTGATGAAGTAGCAATGAACATCATCAATGATGACAATGAAGAAATCTCTCCAGAGAGCTCTCCCGCGCTGAAGGAAAAAATCCCTCCTATTATGGTCCAGGGACTATCTGAAGAGGAATATCTATCCCTCTGCAATGCAACGATAAAAGGAGAGATAAAAGCCTCCTTCACCTTTACTGCAGGCAACTTCTGTCGCGTCGTCTGTGGCTCTCGCTCCGATCATGAAGCGGTAAAATCCATGATTTGTGGATTCAAGCGTGAGTTCTACTCTCACGATTTCAAGTCGGACAAACCGTATCAGGTAGTCCTGAAAGGTCTGCGCTTTGGATCTGCAGATCATGTAGAAGAAATGCTGAAAGCGTTTAATCTACAACCAACGCTAGTGCGTGAAATGAGGACGGGAGAGAGCCGAGCATTGACTTCCAAAATGTTCATAGTATCCTTCCCGAAAGGCATCACCTCCCTGGTGGAACTGCAGAAAATATCCCATCTAAACTTCACCAGCGTGAAGTGGGAGAGATATCAACCAAGGCGTAGCGATGTGTTGCAATGTGTGAAATGCCTGCACTTTGGACATGCTGCCAACAATTGTGCAATGACTACCAGATGCGCGAAATGTGGAGGTAACCACAAGACCACTCAGTGTGCAGTTGAGTTGGAGGATCAGCGTCGATGTGCCAATTGTAAGGGGAACCATAGCCCCCACAATAAGAACTGTCCGGCAAGGCTTGCCTATGCCAAAAAGCACAGCATGTCCAAAGCCTCCACACCAGCACCAACACGCTGGATATCTGCACCACAGCCCAAAACATCTGCTTGGAGCCAACCTTTACCTTGGATTGGACATGGCACTCAACATCTGTGCTCCTGTCCAGGATGTCCAAGTCGACAGCAGCATGTGCAACAGCAACATCAGACAGTTCAGCACCAGCAACAGCAGCAGACGGTTCAGCAGCAGCAGCATCAGCACCAGCAGCAGGACCAGCAACAGCAGCAGCAGCAGCAACAACAACAGCAGCAGCGTCAACAGCAGCAGCAGCAGCGACTGCAGCGACAGCAACAGCAGCAACAGCAGCAAGAAGTTCAATCGTCAGCCTCACATGATACCATCTTGAACACATCTGCTCAGGGTGAGTTGATCCCAAGTGGGAAGCATAAGACCGCCATAAAAGTCCCCGCTACTGTTAATGTGCAAGCAGTGTCAAAACGATACCACCAGCCAGCTCAAGATAAACTTGATAAATTGCGAGCCAGTCTGACGGAAAAAGAAGAAGCAGATGAAAGAGCTCAATTCCACGACATTGTTCGTCTCTGGATGGAATATAAGCGCATAGTAAAGATATGCCCGAAAGACCAAGTGTTAACAAAAATGGTCGAATTCATCACCACTATGCATTGCGATGCTTAAATGCGCTACGTGGAATGCTCGTTCCGTCTTGCCCAAAAGATTGGAACTAATACATTTTCTCAAGAACGAGAAAATTGACCTGCTCGCCTTAACGGAGACGCACCTGAGTCCAGAGAAGTCTTTCTATCTCCCTGAGCATACCATCATACGCTTAGATAGACAAGACCATCCAAAAGGGGGAGTACTGATTGCTGTCCATCGCTCTTTAGTGTTCCGCATACTTCCCCTTCCTGGCACCCATGTTATTGAAGCAGTAGGCATAGAAGTCCAGTCAACCCAGGGACACTTTCGATTCATCGCCGCCTATTGCTCGATACAAAGTCGTGATGCAGATGGCTCCACCAATATGCTGAAAAGAGATTTCCGCACCCTCACTCGCACATCCGGGAAATATATCATCGCCGGGGATCTGAACGCTCGCCATCAGCAGTGGGGCAACACACGTGCCAATAAAAACGGTACCACGCTCTGGGAGGATGCACAAGCTGGCCTTTACGAGGTGATCTATCCGTTCCAGCCCACGTTCCAGAACGGCCGGTATAACTCAACGCTGGACATCTTCCTCACCAACATGGCGGACTGTGTCGACGTTCCTGATTCGGTCACGGCCTTAACATCGGACCATCTGCCGGTGACAATGAACATCAATGTTTCGGGGACGCAAGCCATAAGGCAGCGGCGCAATTATCGTGAGGCAAACTGGCCTTGCTTCCAACGCTACATGGAAGAGCATGTGGATGGCAATCCTCTTCTCGAGACGGTTGACGACATCGACGCGGCACTTACCAGCTTTGTAAGTATGTTGAAAGAAGCCGAAGTGCGTTCGGTTCCAACTGTTCAGGTCCGCGCTAAGGTGCAAGAGTTGGATGCGGAAACGAAACGTTACATAGCGTTGAAAAACTCGGTGCGGCGACTGTTCCAAAGAACGGGTAATAGAGCGTATTACTGCGGTTTTAGGAGGCTAGCTAGGTTCGTGGAAACCAGATTGCGAGAAGCGCGTAATCTGGCATTCGAAAAGCGTATTAGTAGTTTTCCTAAAAGCTCAAGGCCCTTCTGGCGAATGAGTAAAGTGCTTAAGGATAGACGAAGACCTATCCCAGTCCTTAAGCAAAGTAACACCATGAGCTTTACTCCAAAAGAAAAGGCGGATTCCCTGGCCTCTCACTTTGCTCGAGCGCATAGGATTAGCGATTCTAACAGTAGTCCTTTTGAGGACACTGTTAACCTAAGCATAGAAAACCTTGCCTTTACTTCCCTTGATCCGGCCGATATCCACCGGGTTACTTGCGGGGAGGTACAGGATGTCATCAAGTACAGTGCTGGCTTCAAGGCCCCCGGTGTTGATGGCATCTTCAACATCATGCTGAAACATGTAGGTTCAAGCGCTGTCACCTTGCTGACCAGTGTTTTCAACAGGTGCTTGGAACTGGGATACTTTCCACAAATGTGGAAACATTCCAAGATTGTCCCAGTTGCGAAGCCGGGGAAGGACCCATGCTTGGGAACAAGCTATAGGCCTATCTCTTTGCTTAGTGTGGTCAGCAAAGCATTCGAGAGGATCATACACACCCGAATGGAAGCGCACTGCGAATCCAGCCACAACATCACCGAGGTTCAATTCGGGTTTCGGAGACGGCACTCGGCGATGCAGCAGCTCCAGCGTGTCTTGAATGTTGTCGACAAAGCCAAACGCTGTGGCAAATCCACTGCTATGGCTTTTCTCGACATCGAGAAGGCGTTTGACAGCGTTTGGCACGATGGACTGCTACATAAGCTAATGCTTCAGGGCTTTCCTACATATTTGGTGAGGATTGTCCAAAGCTACCTTAGATCTCGTACGTCGGCAGTTTACATTGGGTCTGTACATTCCGATCCTTTTGTAAATTGCGCTGGAGTACCTCAGGGGAGCGTTCTTGGCCCCCTCTTATATAACTGTTTTACTGCCGACGTTCCTCAGCTCGATAGGGGAACATGCCTTGCATTATATGCGGATGATACAGCCATAATCCACTGTGGACGGGTGCTGTGCCACTTACGCAGTGGATTGCAAAGAGGTTTTGACACCTATGTTAAATACCTACACGAGTGGAAAATAGTTGTGAACCACTCAAAAACCCAGGCTTTGGTGGTTCCGTATCGCCCTAATATGAGAGCTGAAAGCCTCGAACGGAAGTTGGGAAACATAAGATCTAATAACACCATCATTCCCTGGGCCACCAAAGCACGGTACCTGGGTGTTTATTTTGATCAACGACTAAACTTTAAAGACCATGTCCAGCACGTCAAAATGAAGGTTGTAGCATTGATTAAAAAACTCTATCCTCTCATAAAAAGGCA
This sequence comes from Anopheles stephensi, assembly GCF_013141755.1. Lineage (NCBI taxonomy): Eukaryota > Metazoa > Arthropoda > Insecta > Diptera > Culicidae > Anopheles > Anopheles stephensi. The sequence goes on from NW_023405251.1 coordinate 16,605, forward strand.
ATCGAGCCTATCATTGGAAAACAGGTTAACGGTTTTCCGGCAGATTATTTCACCTGCAATAATGTATGGATGCAATGTTTGGAGCAGATGTTCTGCCACAAACATGCAGGCTATACAAAGAGCACAGAACAAGGTGCTGAAAATGATCATGGGTCTACCCATTAGGCACTCTACCAGAGCGCTCCACGAGGAAACAGGATGTCCCACAGTTTGCGAAAGTGTGCAAGCTGTTAAGGATCGTCTGCGCCAGCACAGTCTCATTTCCGATGAACAAGTAATCAGGAGTTTGTTTCTGTGAACATGTGTATATAGTGTAAATAGTTAATATTGAAATGTTCTCTCCTAGTATAAGTTAAGTTAGTAGTAGGGTAGGTTAAGTGTAGCGTTAAAATATCATTATCTTTTACTTAAAATATTAGGATCTATTTCCTCCAAGAAGGCTTCCTTCCACCTCATAAGCTGTTATCGCTTCAAAACACAATTAAGGTCTAACCTTACACCAACATAAAAATGGAAACCATAAAAACTAGCATAAACACCTATTGAGGCAGGATATCTAGACATAAGCAAACCTTTGTAAAAGTTGCTGCGATTTAATCAAATTTGAAATAAAATCAAACATTTTGTGATTCTTCAAAAAAAAAAAAAAAAAATCGTGAAACTCTATTTCAGAAGCCACTTCGCATCGAGAAAGACACGCTCACGTCCCGCTACCCTCAGCCAACAGTGTACAATGGCCCGTACGAAGCAAACTGCCCGTAAATCGACCGGAGGCAAGGCCCCGCGCAAGCAGCTGGCCACCAAGGCCGCTCGCAAGAGTGCTCCGGCCACCGGAGGAGTGAAGAAGCCGCATCGTTACCGTCCGGGAACCGTAGCCCTGCGTGAAATCCGTCGCTACCAGAAGTCGACCGAGCTGCTCATCCGCAAGCTGCCCTTCCAGCGTCTGGTTCGTGAAATTGCGCAAGACTTCAAGACCGACCTGCGTTTCCAGAGCTCGGCCGTGATGGCCCTGCAGGAAGCCAGCGAGGCGTACCTTGTCGGCCTGTTCGAGGACACCAACCTGTGCGCCATCCACGCGAAGCGCGTCACCATCATGCCGAAAGACATCCAGCTGGCCCGTCGCATCCGTGGAGAGCGTGCCTAAGTCGTCGCTGTCCCTCGAGCGGCAGTCTCGCCGCAAACAAAAACGGTCCTTCTCAGGACCACCAGAAATGTTGAGCAAAAGAGTAATGTTGAAATCATCCTCCTTCCAATCATGTCGATTCATTTTGTTGGTTAGAAAAATGTTGCATGGAGTACTCGATGCGCGCGTGTTGTTGGCATCGGAGCCTAGAGAATAGCTTTGCTTGGTTGAGTGGTACGCGACGCCACACCACATATGAATTTCTATTTTCAGGTCAAGCCAGGAAGTCATGATTGCCATCAATGTTTACCACAATGCAGCAATTCTCCGATGTACGCTAATGTTTCAAAACTGATAGTTCATAATTGTTTGTACGAAAACGTTTTAGCATAATTCTGCACTGCATTCATCACAAACATATATGCATTAAGTACATACAAACATGAATAATATTCATAAACACAAGTAATGTCTCAGGCAAGCAAAAGGATGAGTAAATGAACGATACAAAATGCTGCTCTCCGTTGGAGAAACCCAGGTTAGAAAATCATCATCCTTTCTCGCTTTGGTAGGTTTACTTTTTGCTTAGATAGAGCGAGATAGACGATTTTGTTACCTGGGAACGCTAGGAAATGCCCCGTAAGTGGCTGTCTACCGCGATTCTATTGCGCAACTTGAATATTGTGCGACTGGAATTAGTTGGTTACATTTGATGATGGAGGGTTGGGTTGGGACAAATTCTTTTCGACAGATGCGTATTGTGGTCCTGAAAAGGACCGGTTGGTTGGATGGATAGATGGATGAGCTTCCCCCGTCCGTCGAGAATTACTTCGAGCTGGTGTACTTGGTGACTGCCTTGGTTCCTTCGGAGACGGCGTGCTTGGCCAGCTCACCGGGCAGCAGCAGGCGGACGGCGGTTTGGATTTCGCGGGACGTGATCGTCGAGCGCTTGTTGTAGTGCGCCAGGCGGGACGCTTCGGCAGCGATGCGCTCGAAGATGTCGTTCACGAAACTGTTCATGATGCTCATCGCCTTCGAGGAAATACCGGTGTCCGGGTGGACCTGCTTCAACACCTTGTAGATGTAGATAGCGTAGCTCTCCTTGCGGGTCTTCCTTTTCTTCTTCTTGTCCGACTTGGAGATGTTTTTCTGGGCCTTGCCAGACTTCTTCGCAGCCTTTCCACTGGTTTTCGGTGCCATTTCGCTAGCTTACGACGGGTACGATGCCAACTGTCGGAGAGTAGAAACGCGTTTGATACCGATCCAATCGCTTCATTCGGCTTTTATTTGGAACTGAGGTGACAGGCGCGCAACCAGAGAGGAGATTGCCGACGTTTTCTCTCCCGGTATATAAACGAAAAACGGGCGCGTTTTCTGGCACAAACGAACAAGCTACGAAGCATCGCACATCGCCGCGTCGCGCTCTCAACGAACTCAACTGAAACCCAAGCCTTCATCATGTCTGGCCGTGGAAAGGGAGGAAAAGTGAAGGGAAAGGCAAAGTCCCGCTCGAACCGTGCTGGTCTGCAGTTCCCAGTTGGCCGTATCCATCGTCTGCTGCGCAAAGGCAACTATGCCGAGCGTGTCGGTGCCGGCGCACCAGTGTATCTGGCTGCCGTGATGGAGTACCTGGCCGCTGAAGTGTTGGAATTGGCAGGAAACGCTGCACGAGACAACAAGAAGACGCGCATCATCCCGCGTCATCTGCAGCTGGCCATCCGCAACGACGAGGAATTGAACAAGCTGCTGTCCGGTGTGACCATCGCCCAGGGTGGTGTGCTGCCCAACATTCAGGCCGTGCTGTTGCCGAAGAAGACCGAAAAGAAGGCCTAAGCTCACTAGCCAGCCACCAGCTGCTCCACCAAAAACCGTCCTTTTCAGGGCGACAAATCGTATTGCTAAAGAATATGTTGAACCATTCCTGTTCCCTCCCTAACCGTACCTTCGAAAATCCGCATGGAGAACGCTCAAGTATCCCACCCAGCCTGCCAGCCTGTCTCAGGTAACGCATGCGCGATGAAGTAGAAGCTGACACACAGCCTCATTAACCTGATCCGCATCCGCCTGACCTTCAGTGCAGGGTAGCCAAAACATCCCATAAAAATTAAAATAACAAACCTTGTACAGGTAGGAATTAACCCTCCCACACGGACAGGACTGAGGATATGAGGCTTTCTTAATTAAACAAATTCTACGCTGTTTCTCGACCCGACCGACTGCACATGTATTTCCATTCCATACAATCTTTTTGATAAAAGACTCGGCGAATAGGCGCCAAAACGGGTTCGGCAATCCTCTACACGTCAAGCAGCGGCCTGGTTGGGACATACAAGTTTAGTCCAAAGAGTAGTGTTGGGGAGTCGGTCCGGGAGTCCTGCAACAAATAATTTCTTCTTCTTCCCAGGCATTACAAGCTCGAGCGGTCTTGGCCTGCCATTTCTGGCTTTCTGTGACTTGATTGTACCCGTAGCAAAGTAGTCAGCCCTATGTACGCCCCTAGGCGGTCTGGATGGGATCTAAACCCCGGTCCTATTGTGTGTACCCGGAGCCAATTTCGCTGGTTCAGCGACTCGATGCCCAAATCGTATCTTGAAATGTTTCAAATTTGCCCCAAAAGAAATGTAGTTTTATTTTTATCTTATGCTAGTTTTGTTTTCTTCCCATTCGCATTCCCATCCCGCATTCCAGGGACCAGCCTTGCCCGTGAACAACACAACACACAGGGTTTGGTCTGATAATAGTACACAGTTTTGCGATTGTGTCGAAGGATCGAATAAAATTGCGTCACAAACTTCACCAACCACCACCCAGAAGAGTTGTGATTTTTTCACAACTACCCCCACGGGGGACTAAAAACGACGGCGGCGGTGGCAAAAGGAGTGGCAATGGGAGTGATCTGGTTGTTTGTACAACGCGTACGTCGGTGCCATCACTGGTGCCGGTACAATAATATTACAATGTGCATGTTCATAGGCGACGACATAGTTAAAAAAAAAACGATGACACTTATCGTCTGAAACCGTCGTCGTTGGTCTAAATAAACGCGTCCTCGAGGCGAAAAGGCGCGCACGCATTAAACGTCGGGTAAAAGGTCGGGCGCGTCATTTTGTTTTTAAGTGGAGTTTCTGTTTTCCAGTCGTTTAAGCAATGTGTGGCGCTTGGGCAGCACCGATCGAACTAAGGAGCAGTAGAGCACCCTGATGGAGATTGCATACGCGATGGGCGCAAACACTTATACTGAAATGATTCTATCCTGTTAATAATATGTTGTTGTGAACGAGTCCACATGAGGCTTTCGAATTCTAGGATCGGCCGGACAATTGTACAGTACTGAGATTTCGCACTTAATCTGTGCGAAGCAGGCCTTGGTCACGAACTGCATTTGTGCGGGCAACAGAGGAATCAGCTATTTTATAAGATAGCATATCGCGAGACGCATGAGCGTAGCGAGAGCTTCGCCAGAGAAATCACACAAAAAGAGAGCGTTTCTACCAACACTTCGTAACGTTTCTCTCGATCCTTGCGTGTGCGACGGCAGGCTTTTCAATGCTGCTTTTTTGTGACACTATACATATGTTTGATTTTCACTGATCACAATCGGGAAGGGACCTGCGCGTGTTGCTCGTCTCACTTCATGGACAGTTCCGTACGTTGCTACGAAATTTAAAAAAAAAACCCCTGTTGTACCGTGTCTCAGCGTCTGCACTAGATGGCGTCTCTCTTTGAGCTTGCCTGAACACTGGTTCTGTTCGATATTCGAATCACCGCAAACGAACACCAATGATCACTTAGAATAATTCTCAATATTTTCAAACCAACCATCGATCAAAGTTGTAAAATGTAGGCATTTTAGGCAACGCTAACGGATTGTGGTCCTGAAAAGGACCGTTGAGATGAGCTGGCAACAGCTGTGTTCGCTGGCTGGCGGGGTCGTCGGGCTTAACCTCCGAAACCGTACAGAGTGCGACCTTGACGCTTCAGCGCGTACACGACGTCCATCGCTGTGACGGTCTTGCGCTTGGCGTGTTCGGTGTAGGTGACCGCATCACGGATCACGTTCTCCAGGAATACCTTCAGCACGCCACGAGTTTCCTCGTAAATCAGGCCAGAGATACGCTTCACTCCTCCACGGCGGGCCAGACGACGGATAGCTGGCTTGGTGATTCCCTGGATGTTATCGCGCAGCACTTTGCGATGACGCTTGGCTCCTCCTTTGCCCAGACCTTTGCCTCCCTTTCCGCGTCCAGTCATTTTGATCCGTAAGGTTCAGGTTCACAATGCACAATAAATGCTCTCGGCGCGAGACCGCGCCAGTATATACACTTTAGGCCACACCAACACATGCGTACCCTCTGTCGTACGCTCGCTGCGAGGAAGTGTGCATGTGTGCAGGCCGAGCGATCTTATAAAAGGGGCGTCGGAAATCGTGAAACTCTATTTCAGAAGCCACTTCGCATCGAGAAAGACACGCTCACGTCCCGCTACCCTCGGCCAACAGTGTACAATGGCCCGTACGAAGCAAACTGCCCGTAAATCGACCGGAGGCAAGGCCCCGCGCAAGCAACTGGCCACCAAGGCCGCTCGCAAGAGTGCTCCGGCCACCGGAGGAGTGAAGAAGCCGCATCGTTACCGTCCGGGAACCGTAGCCCTGCGTGAAATCCGTCGCTACCAGAAGTCGACCGAGCTGCTCATCCGCAAGCTGCCCTTCCAGCGTCTGGTTCGTGAAATTGCGCAAGACTTCAAGACCGACCTGCGTTTCCAGAGCTCGGCCGTGATGGCCCTGCAGGAAGCCAGCGAGGCGTACCTTGTCGGCCTGTTCGAGGACACCAACCTGTGCGCCATCCACGCGAAGCGCGTCACCATCATGCCGAAAGACATCCAGCTGGCCCGTCGCATCCGTGGAGAGCGTGCCTAAGTCGTCGCTGTCCCTCGAGCGGCAGTCTCGCCGCAAACAAAAACGGTCCTTCTCAGGACCACCAGAAATGTTGAGCAAAAGAGTAATGTTGAAATCATCCTCCTTCCAATCATGTCGATTCATTTTGTTGGTTAGAAAAATGTTGCATGGAGTACTCGATGCGCGCGTGTTGTTGGCATCGGAGCCTAGAGAATAGCTTTGCTTGGTTGAGTGGTACGCGACGCCACACAAGCCCGGGAAGCGATCGCCATGGATATGAATTCTATTTTCAGGTCAAGCCAGGAAGTCATGATTGCCATCAATGTTTACCACAATGCAGCAATTCTCCGATGTACGCTAATGTTTCAAAACTGATAGTTCATAATTGTTTGTACGAAAACGTTTTAGCATAATTCTGCACTGCATTCATCACAAACATATATGCATTAAGTACATACAAACATGAATAATATTCATAAACACAAGTAATGTCTCAGGCAAGCAAAAGGATGAGTAAATGAACGATACAAAATGCTGCTCTCCGTTGGAGAAACCCAGGTTAGAAAATCATCATCCTTTCTCGCTTTGGTAGGTTTACTTTTTGCTTAGATAGAGCGAGATAGACGATTTTGTTACCTGGGAACGCTAGGAAATGCCCCGTAAGTGGCTGTCTACCGCGATTCTATTGCGCAACTTGAATATTGTGCGACTGGAATTAGTTGGTTACATTTGATGATGGAGGGTTGGGTTGGGACAAATTCTTTTCGACAGATGCGTATTGTGGTCCTGAAAAGGACCGGTTGGTTGGATGGATAGATGGATGAGCTTCCCCCGTCCGTCGAGAATTACTTCGAGCTGGTGTACTTGGTGACTGCCTTGGTTCCTTCGGAGACGGCGTGCTTGGCCAGCTCACCGGGCAGCAGCAGGCGGACGGCGGTTTGGATTTCGCGGGACGTGATCGTCGAGCGCTTGTTGTAGTGCGCCAGGCGGGACGCTTCGGCAGCGATGCGCTCGAAGATGTCGTTCACGAAACTGTTCATGATGCTCATCGCCTTCGAGGAAATACCGGTGTCCGGGTGGACCTGCTTCAACACCTTGTAGATGTAGATAGCGTAGCTCTCCTTGCGGGTCTTCCTTTTCTTCTTCTTGTCCGACTTGGAGATGTTTTTCTGGGCCTTGCCAGACTTCTTCGCAGCCTTTCCACTGGTTTTCGGTGCCATTTCGCTAGCTTACGACGGGTACGATGCCAACTGTCGGAGAGTAGAAACGCGTTTGATACCGATCCAATCGCTTCATTCGGCTTTTATTTGGAACTGAGGTGACAGGCGCGCAACCAGAGAGGAGATTGCCGACGTTTTCTCTCCCGGTATATAAACGAAAAACGGGCGCGTTTTCTGGCACAAACGAACAAGCTACGAAGCATCGCACATCGCCGCGTCGCGCTCTCAACGAACTCAACTGAAACCCAAGCCTTCATCATGTCTGGCCGTGGAAAGGGAGGAAAAGTGAAGGGAAAGGCAAAGTCCCGCTCGAACCGTGCTGGTCTGCAGTTCCCAGTTGGCCGTATCCATCGTCTGCTGCGCAAAGGCAACTATGCCGAGCGTGTCGGTGCCGGCGCACCAGTGTATCTGGCTGCCGTGATGGAGTACCTGGCCGCTGAAGTGTTGGAATTGGCAGGAAACGCTGCACGAGACAACAAGAAGACGCGCATCATCCCGCGTCATCTGCAGCTGGCCATCCGCAACGACGAGGAATTGAACAAGCTGCTGTCCGGTGTGACCATCGCCCAGGGTGGTGTGCTGCCCAACATTCAGGCCGTGCTGTTGCCGAAGAAGACCGAAAAGAAGGCCTAAGCTCACTAGCCAGCCACCAGCTGCTCCACCAAAAACCGTCCTTTTCAGGGCGACAAATCGTATTGCTAAAGAATATGTTGAACCATTCCTGTTCCCTCCCTAACCGTACCTTCGAAAATCCGCATGGAGAACGCTCAAGTATCCCACCCAGCCTGCCAGCCTGTCTCAGGTAACGCATGCGCGATGAAGTAGAAGCTGACACACAGCCTCATTAACCTGATCCGCATCCGCCTGACCTTCAGTGCAGGGTAGCCAAAACATCCCATAAAAATTAAAATAACAAACCTTGTACAGGTAGGAATTAACCCTCCCACACGGACAGGACTGAGGATATGAGGCTTTCTTAATTAAACAAATTCTACGCTGTTTCTCGACCCGACCGACTGCACATGTATTTCCATTCCATACAATCTTTTTGATAAAAGACTCGGCGAATAGGCGCCAAAACGGGTTCGGCAATCCTCTACACGTCAAGCAGCGGCCTGGTTGGGACATACAAGTTTAGTTCGGTAGTCCCGCAACAAATAATTTCTTCTTCTTCCCAGGCATTACAAGCTCGAGCGGTCTTGGCCTGCCATTTCTGGCTTTCTGTGACTTGATTGTACCCGTAGCAAAGTAGTCAGAACGTTGTACGCCCCTAGGCGGTCTGGATGGGATCTAAACCCCGGTCCTATTGTGTGTACCCGGAGCCAATTTCGCTGGTTCAGCGACTCGATGCCCAAATCGTATCTTGAAATGTTTCAAATTTGCCCCAGTAGAAATGTAGTTTTATTTTTATCTTATGCTAGTTTTGTTTTCTTCCCATTCGCATTCCCATCCCGCATTCCAGGGACCAGCCTTGCCCGTGAACAACACAACACACAGGGTTTGGTCTGATAAAAGTACACAGTTTTGCGATTGTGTCGAAGGATCGAATAAAATTGCGTCACAAACTTCACCAGCCACCACCCAGAAGAGTTGTGATTTTTTCACAACTACCCCCACGGGGGACTAAAAACGACGGCGGCGGTGGCAAAAGGAGTGGCAATGGGAGTGATCTGGTTGTTTGTACAACGCGTACGTCGGTGCCATCACTGGTGCCGGTACAATAATATTACAATGTGCATGTTCATAGGCGACGACATAGTTAAAAAAAAAAACGATGACACTTATCGTCTGAAACCGTCGTCGTTGGTCTAAATAAACGCGTCCTCGAGGCGAAAAGGCGCGCACGCATTAAACGTCGGGTAAAAGGTCGGGCGCGTCATTTTGTTTTTAAGTGGAGTTTCTGTTTTCCAGTCGTTTAAGCAATGTGTGGCGCTTGGGCAGCACCGATCGAACTAAGGAGCAGTAGAGCATCCTGATGGAGATTGCATACGCGATGGGCGCAAACACTTATACTGAAATGATTCTATCCTGTTAATAATATGTTGTTGTGAACGAGTCCACATGAGGCTTTCGAATTCTAGGATCGGCCGGACAATTGTACAGTACTGAGATTTCGCACTTAATCTGTGCGAAGCAGGCCTTGGTCACGAACTGCATTTGTGCGGGCAACAGAGGAATCAGCTATTTTATAAGATAGCATATCGCGAGACGCATGAGCGTAGCGAAAGCTTCGCCAGAGAAATCACACAAAAAGAGAGCGTTTCTACCAACACTTCGTAACGTTTCTCTCGATCCTTGCGTGTGCGACGGCAGGCTTTTCAATGCTGCTTTTTTGTGACACTATACATATGTTTGATTTTCACTGATCACAATCGGGAAGGGACCTGCGCGTGTTGCTCGTCTCACTTCATGGACAGTTCCGTACGTTGCTACGAAATTTAAAAAAAAACCCCTGTTGTACCGTGTCTCAGCGTCTGCACTAGATGGCGTCTCTCTTTGAGCTTGCCTGAACACTGGTTCTGTTCGATATTCGAATCACCGCAAACGAACACCAATGATCACTTAGAATAATTCTCAATATTTTCAAACCAACCATCGATCAAAGTTGTAAAATGTAGGCATTTTAGGCAACGCTAACGGATTGTGGTCCTGAAAAGGACCGTTGAGATGAGCTGGCAACAGCTGTGTTCGCTGGCTGGCGGGGTCGTCGGGCTTAACCTCCGAAACCGTACAGAGTGCGACCTTGACGCTTCAGCGCGTACACGACGTCCATCGCTGTGACGGTCTTGCGCTTGGCGTGTTCGGTGTAGGTGACCGCATCACGGATCACGTTCTCCAGGAATACCTTCAGCACGCCACGAGTTTCCTCGTAAATCAGGCCAGAGATACGCTTCACTCCTCCACGGCGGGCCAGACGACGGATAGCTGGCTTGGTGATTCCCTGGATGTTATCGCGCAGCACTTTGCGATGACGCTTGGCTCCTCCTTTGCCCAGACCTTTGCCTCCCTTTCCGCGTCCAGTCATTTTGATCCGTAAGGTTCAGGTTCACAATGCACAATAAATGCTCTCGGCGCGAGACCGCGCCAGTATATACACTTTAGGCCACACCAACACATGCGTACCCTCTGTCGTACGCTCGCTGCGAGGAAGTGTGCATGTGTGCAGGCCGAGCGATCTTATAAAAGGGGCGTCGGAAGTCGTGAAACTCTACCTCGTTTTGTCCGTTGCCGAAGCAACACGTGCGCGTATCTGCTGACAGTGAGAGACATTTGCTTATTACCGTGAGAGAGTAGTGAGAGTGATTAGTGGCACAGTGTATGTGCTCTCACGTTTAACAGTTTCAAAGTTGTAGTGTAGTATCACCAACTATATGGCGGCTTGGCGGACGGTAGGTTCGCAAGCTGGCCAGCTTAAAGCCGGGAAAAGAAAGAGAGCGGATTATCCCAAAGCCTTGGGAGAAGAAGAAAAAGAGACCATGGGAAATGGTCGCAAGCGTGTCGCGTCACGCAATGTTGCTGCTACTATGGCAGCCATGAAAAAGGCTGAGATTCAAGTGACGCCTGCCGCTGCTGATGAAGTAGCAATGAACATCATCAATGATGACAATGAAGAAATCTCTCCAGAGAGCTCTCCCGCGCTGAAGGAAAAAATCCCTCCTATTATGGTCCAGGGACTATCTGAAGAGGAATATCTATCCCTCTGCAATGCAACGATAAAAGGAGAGATAAAAGCCTCCTTCACCTTTACTGCAGGCAACTTCTGTCGCGTCGTCTGTGGCTCTCGCTCCGATCATGAAGCGGTAAAATCCATGATTTGTGGATTCAAGCGTGAGTTCTACTCTCACGATTTCAAGTCGGACAAACCGTATCAGGTAGTCCTGAAAGGTCTGCGCTTTGGATCTGCAGATCATGTAGAAGAAATGCTGAAAGCGTTTAATCTACAACCAACGCTAGTGCGTGAAATGAGGACGGGAGAGAGCCGAGCATTGACTTCCAAAATGTTCATAGTATCCTTCCCGAAAGGCATCACCTCCCTGGTGGAACTGCAGAAAATATCCCATCTAAACTTCACCAGCGTGAAGTGGGAGAGATATCAACCAAGGCGTAGCGATGTGTTGCAATGTGTGAAATGCCTGCACTTTGGACATGCTGCCAACAATTGTGCAATGACTACCAGATGCGCGAAATGTGGAGGTAACCACAAGACCACTCAGTGTGCAGTTGAGTTGGAGGATCAGCGTCGATGTGCCAATTGTAAGGGGAACCATAGCCCCCACAATAAGAACTGTCCGGCAAGGCTTGCCTATGCCAAAAAGCACAGCATGTCCAAAGCCTCCACACCAGCACCAACACGCTGGATATCTGCACCACAGCCCAAAACATCTGCTTGGAGCCAACCTTTACCTTGGATTGGACATGGCACTCAACATCTGTGCTCCTGTCCAGGATGTCCAAGTCGACAGCAGCATGTGCAACAGCAACATCAGACAGTTCAGCACCAGCAACAGCAGCAGACGGTTCAGCAGCAGCAGCATCAGCACCAGCAGCAGGACCAGCAACAGCAGCAGCAGCAGCAACAACAACAGCAGCAGCGTCAACAGCAGCAGCAGCAGCGACTGCAGCGACAGCAACAGCAGCAACAGCAGCAAGAAGTTCAATCGTCAGCCTCACATGATACCATCTTGAACACATCTGCTCAGGGTGAGTTGATCCCAAGTGGGAAGCATAAGACCGCCATAAAAGTCCCCGCTACTGTTAATGTGCAAGCAGTGTCAAAACGATACCACCAGCCAGCTCAAGATAAACTTGATAAATTGCGAGCCAGTCTGACGGAAAAAGAAGAAGCAGATGAAAGAGCTCAATTCCACGACATTGTTCGTCTCTGGATGGAATATAAGCGCATAGTAAAGATATGCCCGAAAGACCAAGTGTTAACAAAAATGGTCGAATTCATCACCACTATGCATTGCGATGCTTAAATGCGCTACGTGGAATGCTCGTTCCGTCTTGCCCAAAAGATTGGAACTAATACATTTTCTCAAGAACGAGAAAATTGACCTGCTCGCCTTAACGGAGACGCACCTGAGTCCAGAGAAGTCTTTCTATCTCCCTGAGCATACCATCATACGCTTAGATAGACAAGACCATCCAAAAGGGGGAGTACTGATTGCTGTCCATCGCTCTTTAGTGTTCCGCATACTTCCCCTTCCTGGCACCCATGTTATTGAAGCAGTAGGCATAGAAGTCCAGTCAACCCAGGGACACTTTCGATTCATCGCCGCCTATTGCTCGATACAAAGTCGTGATGCAGATGGCTCCACCAATATGCTGAAAAGAGATTTCCGCACCCTCACTCGCACATCCGGGAAATATATCATCGCCGGGGATCTGAACGCTCGCCATCAGCAGTGGGGCAACACACGTGCCAATAAAAACGGTACCACGCTCTGGGAGGATGCACAAGCTGGCCTTTACGAGGTGATCTATCCGTTCCAGCCCACGTTCCAGAACGGCCGGTATAACTCAACGCTGGACATCTTCCTCACCAACATGGCGGACTGTGTCGACGTTCCTGATTCGGTCACGGCCTTAACATCGGACCATCTGCCGGTGACAATGAACATCAATGTTTCGGGGACGCAAGCCATAAGGCAGCGGCGCAATTATCGTGAGGCAAACTGGCCTTGCTTCCAACGCTACATGGAAGAGCATGTGGATGGCAATCCTCTTCTCGAGACGGTTGACGACATCGACGCGGCACTTACCAGCTTTGTAAGTATGTTGAAAGAAGCCGAAGTGCGTTCGGTTCCAACTGTTCAGGTCCGCGCTAAGGTGCAAGAGTTGGATGCGGAAACGAAACGTTACATAGCGTTGAAAAACTCGGTGCGGCGACTGTTCCAAAGAACGGGTAATAGAGCGTATTACTGCGGTTTTAGGAGGCTAGCTAGGTTCGTGGAAACCAGATTGCGAGAAGCGCGTAATCTGGCATTCGAAAAGCGTATTAGTAGTTTTCCTAAAAGCTCAAGGCCCTTCTGGCGAATGAGTAAAGTGCTTAAGGATAGACGAAGACCTATCCCAGTCCTTAAGCAAAGTAACACCATGAGCTTTACTCCAAAAGAAAAGGCGGATTCCCTGGCCTCTCACTTTGCTCGAGCGCATAGGATTAGCGATTCTAACAGTAGTCCTTTTGAGGACACTGTTAACCTAAGCATAGAAAACCTTGCCTTTACTTCCCTTGATCCGGCCGATATCCACCGGGTTACTTGCGGGGAGGTACAGGATGTCATCAAGTACAGTGCTGGCTTCAAGGCCCCCGGTGTTGATGGCATCTTCAACATCATGCTGAAACATGTAGGTTCAAGCGCTGTCACCTTGCTGACCAGTGTTTTCAACAGGTGCTTGGAACTGGGATACTTTCCACAAATGTGGAAACATTCCAAGATTGTCCCAGTTGCGAAGCCGGGGAAGGACCCATGCTTGGGAACAAGCTATAGGCCTATCTCTTTGCTTAGTGTGGTCAGCAAAGCATTCGAGAGGATCATACACACCCGAATGGAAGCGCACTGCGAATCCAGCCACAACATCACCGAGGTTCAATTCGGGTTTCGGAGACGGCACTCGGCGATGCAGCAGCTCCAGCGTGTCTTGAATGTTGTCGACAAAGCCAAACGCTGTGGCAAATCCACTGCTATGGCTTTTCTCGACATCGAGAAGGCGTTTGACAGCGTTTGGCACGATGGACTGCTACATAAGCTAATGCTTCAGGGCTTTCCTACATATTTGGTGAGGATTGTCCAAAGCTACCTTAGATCTCGTACGTCGGCAGTTTACATTGGGTCTGTACATTCCGATCCTTTTGTAAATTGCGCTGGAGTACCTCAGGGGAGCGTTCTTGGCCCCCTCTTATATAACTGTTTTACTGCCGACGTTCCTCAGCTCGATAGGGGAACATGCCTTGCATTATATGCGGATGATACAGCCATAATCCACTGTGGACGGGTGCTGTGCCACTTACGCAGTGGATTGCAAAGAGGTTTTGACACCTATGTTAAATACCTACACGAGTGGAAAATAGTTGTGAACCACTCAAAAACCCAGGCTTTGGTGGTTCCGTATCGCCCTAATATGAGAGCTGAAAGCCTCGAACGGAAGTTGGGAAACATAAGATCTAATAACACCATCATTCCCTGGGCCACCAAAGCACGGTACCTGGGTGTTTATTTTGATCAACGACTAAACTTTAAAGACCATGTCCAGCACGTCAAAATGAAGGTTGTAGCATTGATTAAAAAACTCTATCCTCTCATAAAAAGGCAATCGAGCCTATCATTGGAAAACAGGTTAACGGTTTTCCGGCAGATTATTTCACCTGCAATAATGTATGGATGCAATGTTTGGAGCAGATGTTCTGCCACAAACATGCAGGCTATACAAAGAGCACAGAACAAGGTGCTGAAAATGATCATGGGTCTACCCATTAGGCACTCTACCAGAGCGCTCCACGAGGAAACAGGATGTCCCACAGTTTGCGAAAGTGTGCAAGCTGTTAAGGATCGTCTGCGCCAGCACAGTCTCATTTCCGATGAACAAGTAATCAGGAGTTTGTTTCTGTGAACATGTGTATATAGTGTAAATAGTTAATATTGAAATGTTCTCTCCTAGTATAAGTTAAGTTAGTAGTAGGGTAGGTTAAGTGTAGCGTTAAAATATCATTATCTTTTACTTAAAATATTAGGATCTATTTCCTCCAAGAAGGCTTCCTTCCACCTCATAAGCTGTTATCGCTTCAAAACACAATTAAGGTCTAACCTTACACCAACATAAAAATGGAAACCATAAAAACTAGCATAAACACCTATTGAGGCAGGATATCTAGACATAAGCAAACCTTTGTAAAAGTTGCTGCGATTTAATCAAATTTGAAATAAAATCAAACATTTTGTGATTCTTCAAAAAAAAAAAAAAAAATCGTGAAACTCTATTTCAGAAGCCACTTCGCATCGAGAAAGACACGCTCACGTCCCGCTACCCTCGGCCAACAGTGTACAATGGCCCGTACGAAGCAAACTGCCCGTAAATCGACCGGAGGCAAGGCCCCGCGCAAGCAACTGGCCACCAAGGCCGCTCGCAAGAGTGCTCCGGCCACCGGAGGAGTGAAGAAGCCGCATCGTTACCGTCCGGGAACCGTAGCCCTGCGTGAAATCCGTCGCTACCAGAAGTCGACCGAGCTGCTCATCCGCAAGCTGCCCTTCCAGCGTCTGGTTCGTGAAATTGCGCAAGACTTCAAGACCGACCTGCGTTTCCAGAGCTCGGCCGTGATGGCCCTGCAGGAAGCCAGCGAGGCGTACCTTGTCGGCCTGTTCGAGGACACCAACCTGTGCGCCATCCACGCGAAGCGCGTCACCATCATGCCGAAAGACATCCAGCTGGCCCGTCGCATCCGTGGAGAGCGTGCCTAAGTCGTCGCTGTCCCTCGAGCGGCAGTCTCGCCGCAAACAAAAACGGTCCTTCTCAGGACCACCAGAAATGTTGAGCAAAAGAGTAATGTTGAAATCATCCTCCTTCCAATCATGTCGATTCATTTTGTTGGTTAGAAAAATGTTGCATGGAGTACTCGATGCGCGCGTGTTGTTGGCATCGGAGCCTAGAGAATAGCTTTGCTTGGTTGAGTGGTACGCGACGCCACACCACATATGAATTTCTATTTTCAGGTCAAGCCAGGAAGTCATGATTGCCATCAATGTTTACCACAATGCAGCAATACTCCCGATGTACGCTAATGTTTCAAAACTGATAGTTCATAATTGTTTGTACGAAAACGTTTTAGCATAATTCTGCACTGCATTCATCACAAACATATATGCATTAAGTACATACAAACATGAATAATATTCATAAACACAAGTAATGTCGAAGGCAAGCAAAAGGATGAGTAAATGAACGATACAAAATGCTGCTCTCCGTTGGAGAAACCCAGGTTAGAAAATCATCATCCTTTCTCGCTTTGGTAGGTTTACTTTTTGCTTAGATAGAGCGAGATAGACGATTTTGTTACCTGGGAACGCTAGGAAATGCCCCGTAAGTGGCTGTCTACCGCGATTCTATTGTGCAACTTGAATATTGTGCGACTGGAATTAGTTGGTTACATTTGATGATGGAGAGTTGGGTTGGGACAAATTCTTTTCGACAGATGCGTATTGTGGTCCTGAAAAGGACCGGTTGGTTGGATGGATAGATGGATGAGCTTCCCCCGTCCGTCGAGAATTACTTCGAGCTGGTGTACTTGGTGACTGCCTTGGTTCCTTCGGAGACGGCGTGCTTGGCCAGCTCACCGGGCAGCAGCAGGCGGACGGCGGTTTGGATTTCGCGGGACGTGATCGTCGAGCGCTTGTTGTAGTGCGCCAGGCGGGACGCTTCGGCAGCGATGCGCTCGAAGATGTCGTTCACGAAACTGTTCATGATGCTCATCGCCTTCGAGGAAATACCGGTGTCCGGGTGGACCTGCTTCAACACCTTGTAGATGTAGATAGCGTAGCTCTCCTTGCGGGTCTTCCTTTTCTTCTTCTTGTCCGACTTGGAGATGTTTTTCTGGGCCTTGCCAGACTTCTTCGCAGCCTTTCCACTGGTTTTCGGTGCCATTTCGCTAGCTTACGACGGGTACGATGCGAACTGTCGGAGAGTAGAAACGCGTTTGATACCGATCCAATCGCTTCATTCGGCTTTTATTTGGAACTGAGGTGACAGGCGCGCAACCAGAGAGGAGATTGCCGACGTTTTCTCTCCCGGTATATAAACGAAAAACGGGCGCGTGTTCTGGCACAAGCGAACAAGCTACGAAGCATCGCACATCGCCGCGTCGCGCTCTCAACGAACTCAACTGAAACCCAAGCCTTCATCATGTCTGGCCGTGGAAAGGGAGGAAAAGTGAAGGGAAAGGCAAAGTCCCGCTCGAACCGTGCTGGTCTGCAGTTCCCAGTTGGCCGTATCCATCGTCTGCTGCGCAAAGGCAACTATGCCGAGCGTGTCGGTGCCGGCGCACCAGTGTATCTGGCTGCCGTGATGGAGTACCTGGCCGCTGAAGTGTTGGAATTGGCAGGAAACGCTGCACGAGACAACAAGAAGACGCGCATCATCCCGCGTCATCTGCAGCTGGCCATCCGCAACGACGAGGAATTGAACAAGCTGCTGTCCGGTGTGACCATCGCCCAGGGTGGTGTGCTGCCCAACATTCAGGCCGTGCTGTTGCCGAAGAAGACCGAAAAGAAGGCCTAAGCTCACTAGCCAGCCACCAGCTGCTCCACCAAAAACCGTCCTTTTCAGGGCGACAAATCGTATTGCTAAAGAATATGTTGAACCATTGCTGTTCCCTCCCTAACCGTACCTTCGAAAATCCGCATGGAGAACGCTCAAGTATCCCACCCAGCCTGCCAGCCTGTCTCAGGTAACGCATGCGAGATGAAGTAGAAGCTGACACACAGCCTCATTAACCTGATCCGCATCCGCCTGACCTTCAGTGCAGGGTAGCCAAAACATCCCATAAAAATTAAAATAACAAACCTTGTACAGGTAGGAATTAACCCTCCCACACGGACAGGACTGAGGATATGAGGCTTTCTTAATTAAACAAATTCTACGCTGTTTCTCGACCCGACCGACTGCACATGTATTTCCATTCCATACAATCTTTTTGATAAAAGACTCGGCGAATAGGCGCCAAAACGGGTTCGGCAATCCTCTACACGTCAAGCAGCGGCCTGGTTGGGACATACAAGTTTAGTTCGGTAGTCCCGCAACAAATAATTTCTTCTTCTTCCCAGGCATTACAAGCTCGAGCGGTCTTGGCCTGCCATTTCTGGCTTTCTGTGACTTGATTGTACCCGTAGCAAAGTAGTCAGAACGTTGTACGCCCCTAGGCGGTCTGGATGGGATCTAAACCCCGGTCCTATTGTGTGTACCCGGAGCCAATTTCGCTGGTTCAGCGACTCGATGCCCAAATCGTATCTTGAAATGTTTCAAATTTGCCCCAGTAGAAATGTAGTTTTATTTTTATCTTATGCTAGTTTTGTTTTCTTCCCATTCGCATTCCCATCCCGCATTCCAGGGACCAGCCTTGCCCGTGAACAACACAACACACAGGGTTTGGTCTGATAAAAGTACACAGTTTTGCGATTGTGTCGAAGGATCGAATAAAATTGCGTCACAAACTTCACCAGCCACCACCCAGAAGAGTTGTGATTTTTTCACAACTACCCCCACGGGGGACTAAAAACGACGGCGGCGGTGGCAAAAGGAGTGGCAATGGGAGTGATCTGGTTGTTTGTACAACGCGTACGTCGGTGCCATCACTGGTGCCGGTACAATAATATTACAATGTGCATGTTCATAGGCGACGACATAGTTAAAAAAAAAACGATGACACTTATCGTCTGAAACCGTCGTCGTTGGTCTAAATAAACGCGTCCTCGAGGCGAAAAGGCGCGCACGCATTAAACGTCGGGTAAAAGGTCGGGCGCGTCATTTTGTTTTTAAGTGGAGTTTCTGTTTTCCAGTCGTTTAAGCAATGTGTGGCGCTTGGGCAGCACCGATCGAACTAAGGAGCAGTAGAGCACCCTGATGGAGATTGCATACGCGATGGGCGCAAACACTTATACTGAAATGATTCTATCCTGTTAATAATATGTTGTTGTGAACGAGTCCACATGAGGCTTTCGAATTCTAGGATCGGCCGGACAATTGTACAGTACTGAGATTTCGCATTTAATCTGTGCGAAGCAGGCCTTGGTCACGAACTGCATTTGTGCGGGCAACAGAGGAATCAGCTATTTTATAAGATAGCATATCGCGAGACGCATGAGCGTAGCGAAAACTTCGCCAGAGAAATCACACAAAAAGAGAGCGTTTCTACCAACACTTCGTAACGTTTCTCTCGATCCTTGCGTGTGCGACGGCAGGCTTTTCAATGCTGCTTTTTTGTGACACTATACATATGTTTGATTTTCACTGATCACAATCGGGAAGGGACCTGCGCGTGTTGCTCGTCTCACTTCATGGACAGTTCCGTACGTTGCTACGAAATTTAAAAAAAAAACCCCTGTTGTACCGTGTCTCAGCGTCTGCACTAGATGGCGTCTCTCTTTGAGCTTGCCTGAACACTGGTTCTGTTCGATATTCGAATCACCGCAAACGAACACCAATGATCACTTAGAATAATTCTCAATATTTTCAAACCAACCATCGATCAAAGTTGTAAAATGTAGGCATTTTAGGCAACGCTAACGGATTGTGGTCCTGAAAAGGACCGTTGAGATGAGCTGGCAACAGCTGTGTTCGCTGGCTGGCGGGGTCGTCGGGCTTAACCTCCGAAACCGTACAGAGTGCGACCTTGACGCTTCAGCGCGTACACGACGTCCATCGCTGTGACGGTCTTGCGCTTGGCGTGTTCGGTGTAGGTGACCGCATCACGGATCACGTTCTCCAGGAATACCTTCAGCACGCCACGAGTTTCCTCGTAAATCAGGCCAGAGATACGCTTCACTCCTCCACGGCGGGCCAGACGACGGATAGCTGGCTTGGTGATTCCCTGGATGTTATCGCGCAGCACTTTGCGATGACGCTTGGCTCCTCCTTTGCCCAGACCTTTGCCTCCCTTTCCGCGTCCAGTCATTTTGATCCGTAAGGTTCAGGTTCACAATGCACAATAAATGCTCTCGGCGCGAGACCGCGCCAGTATATACACTTTAGGCCACACCAACACATGCGTACCCTCTGTCGTACGCTCGCTGCGAGGAAGTGTGCATGTGTGCAGGCCGAGCGATCTTATAAAAGGGGCGTCGGAAATCGTGAAACTCTATTTCAGAAGCCACTTCGCATCGAGAAAGACACGCTCACGTCCCGCTACCCTCGGCCAACAGTGTACAATGGCCCGTACGAAGCAAACTGCCCGTAAATCGACCGGAGGCAAGGCCCCGCGCAAGCAACTGGCCACCAAGGCCGCTCGCAAGAGTGCTCCGGCCACCGGAGGAGTGAAGAAGCCGCATCGTTACCGTCCGGGAACCGTAGCCCTGCGTGAAATCCGTCGCTACCAGAAGTCGACCGAGCTGCTCATCCGCAAGCTGCCCTTCCAGCGTCTGGTTCGTGAAATTGCGCAAGACTTCAAGACCGACCTGCGTTTCCAGAGCTCGGCCGTGATGGCCCTGCAGGAAGCCAGCGAGGCGTACCTTGTCGGCCTGTTCGAGGACACCAACCTGTGCGCCATCCACGCGAAGCGCGTCACCATCATGCCGAAAGACATCCAGCTGGCCCGTCGCATCCGTGGAGAGCGTGCCTAAGTCGTCGCTGTCCCTCGAGCGGCAGTCTCGCCGCAAACAAAAACGGTCCTTCTCAGGACCACCAGAAATGTTGAGCAAAAGAGTAATGTTGAAATCATCCTCCTTCCAATCATGTCGATTCATTTTGTTGGTTAGAAAAATGTTGCATGGAGTACTCGATGCGCGCGTGTTGTTGGCATCGGAGCCCAGAGAAAAGCTTTGCTTGGTTGAGTGGTACGCGACGCCACACCACATATGAATTTCTATTTTCAGGTCAAGCCAGGAAGTCATGATTGCCATCAATGTTTACCACAATGCAGCAATACTCCCGATGTACGCTAATGTTTCAAAACTGATAGTTCATAATTGTTTGTACGAAAACGTTTTAGCATAATTCTGCACTGCATTCATCACAAACATATATGCATTAAGTACATACAAACATGAATAATATTCATAAACACAAGTAATGTCGAAGGCAAGCAAAAGGATGAGTAAATGAACGATACAAAATGCTGCTCTCCGTTGGAGAAACCCAGGTTAGAAAATCATCATCCTTTCTCGCTTTGGTAGGTTTACTTTTTGCTTAGATAGAGCGAGATAGACGATTTTGTTACCTGGGAACGCTAGGAAATGCCCCGTAAGTGGCTGTCTACCGCGATTCTATTGTGCAACTTGAATATTGTGCGACTGGAATTAGTTGGTTACATTTGATGATGGAGAGTTGGGTTGGGACAAATTCTTTTCGACAGATGCGTATTGTGGTCCTGAAAAGGACCGGTTGGTTGGATGGATAGATGGATGAGCTTCCCCCGTCCGTCGAGAATTACTTCGAGCTGGTGTACTTGGTGACTGCCTTGGTTCCTTCGGAGACGGCGTGCTTGGCCAGCTCACCGGGCAGCAGCAGGCGGACGGCGGTTTGGATTTCGCGGGACGTGATCGTCGAGCGCTTGTTGTAGTGCGCCAGGCGGGACGCTTCGGCAGCGATGCGCTCGAAGATGTCGTTCACGAAACTGTTCATGATGCTCATCGCCTTCGAGGAAATACCGGTGTCCGGGTGGACCTGCTTCAACACCTTGTAGATGTAGATAGCGTAGCTCTCCTTGCGGGTCTTCCTTTTCTTCTTCTTGTCCGACTTGGAGATGTTTTTCTGGGCCTTGCCAGACTTCTTCGCAGCCTTTCCACTGGTTTTCGGTGCCATTTCGCTAGCTTACGACGGGTACGATGCCAACTGTCGGAGAGTAGAAACGCGTTTGATACCGATCCAATCGCTTCATTCGGCTTTTATTTGGAACTGAGGTGACAGGCGCGCAACCAGAGAGGAGATTGCCGACGTTTTCTCTCCCGGTATATAAACGAGAAAAGGGCGCGTTTTCTGGCACAAACGAACAAGCTACGAAGCATCGCACATCGCCGCGTCGCGCTCTCAACGAACTCAACTGAAACCCAAGCCTTCATCATGTCTGGCCGTGGAAAGGGAGGAAAAGTGAAGGGAAAGGCAAAGTCCCGCTCGAACCGTGCTGGTCTGCAGTTCCCAGTTGGCCGTATCCATCGTCTGCTGCGCAAAGGCAACTATGCCGAGCGTGTCGGTGCCGGCGCACCAGTGTATCTGGCTGCCGTGATGGAGTACCTGGCCGCTGAAGTGTTGGAATTGGC
Source organism: Anopheles stephensi (assembly GCF_013141755.1). Classification (NCBI taxonomy): domain Eukaryota; kingdom Metazoa; phylum Arthropoda; class Insecta; order Diptera; family Culicidae; genus Anopheles; species Anopheles stephensi. The sequence goes on from NW_023405251.1 coordinate 38,805, forward strand.
AGGAAACGCTGCACGAGACAACAAGAAGACGCGCATCATCCCGCGTCATCTGCAGCTGGCCATCCGCAACGACGAGGAATTGAACAAGCTGCTGTCCGGTGTGACCATCGCCCAGGGTGGTGTGCTGCCCAACATTCAGGCCGTGCTGCTGCCGAAGAAGACCGAAAAGAAGGCCTAAGCTCACTAGCCAGCCACCAGCTGCTCCACCAAAAACCGTCCTTTTCAGGGCGACAAATCGTATTGCTAAAGAATATGTTGAACCATTCCTGTTCCCTCCCTAACCGTACCTTCGAAAATCTGCATGGAGAACGCTCAAGTATCCCACCCAGCCTGCCAGCCTGTCTCAGGTAACGCATGCGCGATGAAGTAGAAGCTGACACACAGCCTCATTAATCTGATCCGCATCCGCCTGACCTTCAGTGCAGGGTAGCCAAAACATCCCATAAAAATTAAAACAGCAAACCTTGTACAGGTAGGAATTAACCCTCCCACACGGACAGGACTGAGGATATGAGGCTTTCTTAATTAAACAAATTCTACGCTGTTTCTCGACCCGACCGACTGCACATGTATTTCCATTCCATACAATCTTTTTGATAAAAGACTCGGCGAATAGGCGCCAAAACGGGTTCGGCAATCCTCTACACGTCAAGCAGCGGCATGGTTGGGACATACAAGTTTAGTCTGTAGTCCCGCAACAAATAATTTCTTCTTCTTCCCAGGCATTACAAGCTCGAGCGGTCTTGGCCTGCCATTTCTGGCTTTCTGTGGCTTGATTGTACCCGTAGCAAAGTAGTCAGAACGTTGTACGCCCCTAGGCGGTCTGGATGGGATCTAAACCCCGGTCCTATTGTGTGTACCCGGAGCCAATTTCGCTGGTTCAGCGACTCGATGCCCAAATCGTATCTTGAAATGTTTCAAATTTGCCCCAGTAGAAATGTAGTTTTATTTTTATCTTATGCTAGTTTTGTTTTCTTCCCATTCGCATTCCCATCCCGCATTCCAGGGACCAGCCTTGCCCGTGAACAACACAACACACAGGGTTTGGTCTGATAAAAGTACACAGTTTTGCGATTGTGTCGAAGGATCGAATAAATTGCGTCACAAACTTCACCAGCCACCACCCAGAAGAGTTGTGATTTTTTCACAACTACCCCCACGGGGGACTAAAAACGACGGCGGCGGTGGCAAAAGGAGTGGCAATGGGAGTGATCTGGTTGTTTGTACAACGCGTACGTCGGTGCCATCACTGGTGCCGGTACAATAATATTACAATGTGCATGTTCATAGGCGACGACATAGTTAAAAAAAAAACGATGACACTTATCGTCTGAAACCGTCGTCGTTGGTCTAAATAAACGCGTCCTCGAGGCGAAAAGGCGCGCACGCATTAAACGTCGGGTAAAAGGTCGGGCGCGTCATTTTGTTTTTAAGTGGAGTTTCTGTTTTCCAGTCGTTTAAGCAATGTGTGGCGCTTGGGCAGCACCGATCGAACTAAGGAGCAGTAGAGCACCCTGATGGAGATTGCATACGCGATGGGCGCAAACACTTATACTGAAATGATTCTATCCTGTTAATAATATGTTGTTGTGAACGAGTCCACATGAGGCTTTCGAATTCTAGGATCGGCCGGACAATTGTACAGTACTGAGATTTCGCATTTAATCTGTGCGAAGCAGGCCTTGGTCACGAACTGCATTTGTGCGGGCAACAGAGGAATCAGCTATTTTATAAGATAGCATATCGCGAGACGCATGAGCGTAGCGAAAACTTCGCCAGAGAAATCACACAAAAAGAGAGCGTTTCTACCAACACTTCGTAACGTTTCTCTCGATCCTTGCGTGTGCGACGGCAGGCTTTTCAATGCTGCTTTTTTGTGACACTATACATATGTTTGATTTTCACTGATCACAATCGGGAAGGGACCTGCGCGTGTTGCTCGTCTCACTTCATGGACAGTTCCGTACGTTGCTACGAAATTTAAAAAAAAACCCCTGTTGTACCGTGTCTCAGCGTCTGCACTAGATGGCGTCTCTCTTTGAGCTTGCCTGAACACTGGTTCTGTTCGATATTCGAATCACCGCAAACGAACACCAATGATCACTTAGAATAATTCTCAATATTTTCAAACCAACCATCGATCAAAGTTGTAAAATGTAGGCATTTTAGGCAACGCTAACGGATTGTGGTCCTGAAAAGGACCGTTGAGATGAGCTGGCAACAGCTGTGTTCGCTGGCTGGCGGGGTCGTCGGGCTTAACCTCCGAAACCGTACAGAGTGCGACCTTGACGCTTCAGCGCGTACACGACGTCCATCGCTGTGACGGTCTTGCGCTTGGCGTGTTCGGTGTAGGTGACCGCATCACGGATCACGTTCTCCAGGAATACCTTCAGCACGCCACGAGTTTCCTCGTAAATCAGGCCAGAGATACGCTTCACTCCTCCACGGCGGGCCAGACGACGGATAGCTGGCTTGGTGATTCCCTGGATGTTATCGCGCAGCACTTTGCGATGACGCTTGGCTCCTCCTTTGCCCAGACCTTTGCCTCCCTTTCCGCGTCCAGTCATTTTGATCCGTAAGGTTCAGGTTCACAATGCACAATAAATGCTCTCGGCGCGAGACCGCGCCAGTATATACACTTTAGGCCACACCAACACATGCGTACCCTCTGTCGTACGCTCGCTGCGAGGAAGTGTGCATGTGTGCAGGCCGAGCGATCTTATAAAAGGGGCGTCGGAAATCGTGAAACTCTATTTCAGAAGCCACTTCGCATCGAGAAAGACACGCTCACGTCCCGCTACCCTCGGCCAACAGTGTACAATGGCCCGTACGAAGCAAACTGCCCGTAAATCGACCGGAGGCAAGGCCCCGCGCAAGCAACTGGCCACCAAGGCCGCTCGCAAGAGTGCTCCGGCCACCGGAGGAGTGAAGAAGCCGCATCGTTACCGTCCGGGAACCGTAGCCCTGCGTGAAATCCGTCGCTACCAGAAGTCGACCGAGCTGCTCATCCGCAAGCTGCCCTTCCAGCGTCTGGTTCGTGAAATTGCGCAAGACTTCAAGACCGACCTGCGTTTCCAGAGCTCGGCCGTGATGGCCCTGCAGGAAGCCAGCGAGGCGTACCTTGTCGGCCTGTTCGAGGACACCAACCTGTGCGCCATCCACGCGAAGCGCGTCACCATCATGCCGAAAGACATCCAGCTGGCCCGTCGCATCCGTGGAGAGCGTGCCTAAGTCGTCGCTGTCCCTCGAGCGGCAGTCTCGCCGCAAACAAAAACGGTCCTTCTCAGGACCACCAGAAATGTTGAGCAAAAGAGTAATGTTGAAATCATCCTCCTTCCAATCATGTCGATTCATTTTGTTGGTTAGAAAAATGTTGCATGGAGTACTCGATGCGCGCGTGTTGTTGGCATCGGAGCCCAGAGAAAAGCTTTGCTTGGTTGAGTGGTACGCGACGCCACACCACATATGAATTTCTATTTTCAGGTCAAGCCAGGAAGTCATGATTGCCATCAATGTTTACCACAATGCAGCAATACTCCCGATGTACGCTAATGTTTCAAAACTGATAGTTCATAATTGTTTGTACGAAAACGTTTTAGCATAATTCTGCACTGCATTCATCACAAACATATATGCATTAAGTACATACAAACATGAATAATATTCATAAACACAAGTAATGTCGAAGGCAAGCAAAAGGATGAGGTAAATGAACGATACAAAAATGCTGCTCTCCGTTGGAGAAACCCAGGTTAGAAAATCATCATCCTTTCTCGCTTTGGTAGGTTTTACTTTTTGCTTAGATAGAGCGAGATAGACGATTTTGTTACCTGGGAACGCTAGGAAATGCCCCGTAAGTGGCTGTCTACCGCGATTCTATTGTGCAACTTGAATATTGTGCGACTGGAATTAGTTGGTTACATTTGATGATGGAGAGTTGGGTTGGGACAAATTCTTTTCGACAGATGCGTATTGTGGTCCTGAAAAGGACCGGTTGGTTGGATGGATAGATGGATGAGCTTCCCCCGTCCGTCGAGAATTACTTCGAGCTGGTGTACTTGGTGACTGCCTTGGTTCCTTCGGAGACGGCGTGCTTGGCCAGCTCACCGGGCAGCAGCAGGCGGACGGCGGTTTGGATTTCGCGGGACGTGATCGTCGAGCGCTTGTTGTAGTGCGCCAGGCGGGACGCTTCGGCAGCGATGCGCTCGAAGATGTCGTTCACGAAACTGTTCATGATGCTCATCGCCTTCGAGGAAATACCGGTGTCCGGGTGGACCTGCTTCAACACCTTGTAGATGTAGATAGCGTAGCTCTCCTGCGGGTCTTCCTTTTCTTCTTCTTGTCCGACTTGGAGATGTTTTTTCTGGGCCTTGCCAGACTTCTTCGCAGCCTTTCCACTGGTTTTCGGTGCCATTTCGCTAGCTTACGACGGGTACGATGCCAACTGTCGGAGAGTAGAAACGCGTTTGATACCGATCCAATCGCTTCATTCGGCTTTTATTTGGAACTGAGGTGACAGGCGCGCAACCAGAGAGGAGATTGCCGACGTTTTCTCTCCCGGTATATAAACGAGAAAGGGCGCGTTTTCTGGCACAAACGAACAAGCTACGAAGCATCGCACCATCGCCGCGTCGCGCTCTCAACGAACTCAAACTGAAACCCAAGCCTTCATCATGTCTGGCCGTGGAAAGGGAGGAAAAGTGAAGGGAAAGGCAAAGTCCCGCTCCGAACCGTGCTGGTCTGCAGTTCCCAGTTGGCCGTATCCATCGTCTGCTGCGCAAAGGCAACTATGCCGAGCGTTCGGTGCGGCGCACCAGTGTATCTGGCTGCCGTGATGGAGTACCTGGCCGCTGAAGTGTTGGAATTGGCAGGAAACGCTGCACGAGACAACAAGAAGACGCGCATCATCCCGCGTCATCTGCAGCTGGCCATTCCGCAACGACGAGGAATTGAACAAGCTGCTGTCCGTGTGACCATCGCCCAGGGTGGTGTGCTGCCCAACATTCAGGCGCGTGCTGTTGCCGAAGAAGACCGAAAAGAGGCCTAAGCTACTAGCCAGCCACCAGCTGCTCCACCAAAAACCGTCCTTTTCAGGGCGACAAAATCGTATTGCTAAAGAATATGTTGAACCATTTCCTGTTCCCTCCCTAACCGTACCTTCGAAAATCTGCATGGAGAACGCTCAAGTATCCCACCCAGCCTGCCAGCCTGTCTCAGGTACGCATGCGAGATGAAGTAGAAGCTGGCACACAGCCTCATTAACTGATCCGCATCCGCCTGACCTCAGTGCAGGGTAGCCAAAACATCCCATAAAAATTAAAA
>NW_023405252.1:0-29399 GCF_013141755.1 Anopheles stephensi
CACAACGGAAGGCAGTCCCGACAACGAAGCCTTCCACAACCCAGCTACGCCCGCTGTTCCTGCAGGCGTACATCGGCTCCGGCTCCCGTATCGGCGGCAAAAATGCCTCCGATCACGGTGAATTCACTCCCAGTAGCTGTCCTGCGTCCGGACTGCAGGCTCGTGGAATCACACCAGAGTTCCGTACTCGGCGTAGGCAACGTCATCACCGTTCGATCTCCTGCTGAAACAGCAGGAGGTCCTTAACTACTGCAGCAGCGGAATGCGGAATATTTTTCGCATGACGCTAAAAACATGCGTCCCTCAAGGCGGTGCTTCGTGGGCTTCCGGAAACGGACCTCGCGGAGATCGTTTGTGAACTGAAGGAAATCCACCAGCTCGACGTTTTGGAGGCGTTCGGATCAAGCGCGCGCAGAGGGCATTCAACCAGGTTGTACCTGGTTCATTTCAAGCGAGGAACATGCTCGCTAAAAAAGCTGGAGGCAGTACGGTCAATCCAGCAAGTCATCGTGCGATGGGAGCCGTACCGCGGAGGGAAGAAAGGCCCGACGCAATGCCATCGATGTCAGGCTTTTGGGCATGGTACTCGCCATTGCCAAATTAAACCTCGGTGTGCCATCTGCGCGGCGGAGCATCTCTCGAGCAGTGTCCATCGGGTTCGGGCACAGTAAAGGCCTCGAACTGTGGTGCTGCTCATCGCGCCGATGATCCGTCGTGTCCAAAGCGGGCCAAATACATGAGATTCGTCAGCGCGCCAACGGTCGAAACTCTGCTCCTCCCCCAGCCAAAGCTAACGTGTGGCACGCGCTTCCACCGTTAGCCACCATCCAAACCACACTCCCACACTCCATTCCTCCTCCGGTGTTGCACACTGCTCCCAAGGCCAAAGCTTTGCGCAGATTGTGTCAGCACCAACCACTCCAAGCGTCCGACCTGCGGCAGCGCGTATCCCACAACCTAACCCAACAGTACACCAACCTAAACCAACCTCTTCTTCTTCCTTGCAATCCACAGCACCGAGATACAACCTTGCGAAGCGACTGCAGGACATCAAGAACGCTCCAGACACACCAGCTACAACACCAACTACAACTCCAGCCACAACTTCATCGGAAGACCTGTTTAGCCCGGAAGAGCTATTCGCTATATTTAGCAGAATGCTCCCGAAGATCCGCCTTTGCCGCAACAAGGGAGAACAAATCGCCGTTATCGGAGAACTATTGATGCTCCTTCACTGACCGGCGCTGCGAGTCATCACATGGAATGCTCAGTCCGTCCGGACTAAGCAAATTCCACTCGGTGACTTCCTCGTCCGGCACAACATCGATGCAGCGCTAATAGTGGAAACATATCTCAAGCCTGAGATGAGTTTCTTCTTAGGCAACTACACCATCCATCGTCTGGATCGCACCACCTCCCGAGGCGGCGGTGTTGCCATAGCGATCCGACGTGGAATCCGGCACACACTACTCCCGCACTACAACACCACCACCATAGAAGCAATAGGCGTCCAGCTCCATACCGACACCGGTCCACTGCAGCTTACGGCAGTCTACTGTCCGCGGCAGTGCACCCTGTCGCGGAGAGCTACGTTTCGACAAGCTACACATCATCACCAGCAATCCGGCCCGTTCACTCATTGGGGGTGATCTCAACGCCAGGCACCAGTTGTGGGGCAACGTACGGAGCAACACAAATGGAATCGCCCTGGCGGACCTGTTGCAGCGTGGAAATTTCGTCGTGCAGTTCCCCGATGCTCCAACACACATCCCCAACCGAGGTATCCATTCAATAATAGATATTTTCCTTTCTTTTCATCTGCAGCAAACCCCGCACCATCGATGAGCTGAACTCAGATCACTTCCCGGTCTTAACGGAACTGAATCTGAATGCAACGCGACATCCACCTCTACTGCGAAAGGACTACTGCCACACCGACTGGGCTCGCTTTGGGAACCGTGGACCAGCTTATCGACAACACTGACGTTTGTCCCGCGATACCCGACGTTGACGCAGCAATCGCCCGGTTCGAGGGTGCCGTCAAAGCAGCTGAAGCGGAGTGCGTCCCGGAGAGGAGTGTGCGTGGTGAGATTCTCGTTCTCGATGACCACACGCGATCACTCATCACCAGACGTAATATGCTGAGGCGACGGTATCAGCGGACTGGGGACTTGTTGCTGAAACGCCAGGCCACGCAGCTTATGCATATCATCCGCGAGCGAGTACAGACGATCCGCAACACAGCTTCGAGCGTATGGTCCAAAGGCTACCTCCCCATGCACCCAGCTTCTGGAAAACTGCAAAAGTCCTTCGCACCAAACCCAGACCAGTACCACCACTCACCATAGCCACGACCCAGACGGCATACACACCAGCATAAAAGTCCGATGCACTTGCCCACCAGTTCGCCAGTGCTCACCAGATCGGTCTGTCGATGCCCAGTCCACATGAGTCATCTGTGGCTGCGACGATTGACCGACTCGTTGCGGACGACCCACCCTTTCCACCCGAAGACCAAACCACATAGCAGAAGTGAAGGCTGCAGTCAAGAGAATGAGGAACATGAAGGCGCCCGGTTCGACGGCATCTTCAACATTTCTTTGAAAAAAACTGCAACCAAAGGCGCTATCACTTCTGGTAAATATCTATAACCGTTGTTTTCACTTTTCTATTTCCCACAGTCCTGGAAGTGCGCTAAGGTGATCCCGATCCTAAAGCCAGGGAAGGATCCGACGCTGCCTGCAAGCTATCGACCCATCAGTCGCTGAGTGCTCCCGTAAACTCTTCGAGAGATTAGTTTACTGGAGGCTTCGCGATGCAGTCGACGAGCGGCAACTCATCCCAGCGGAGCAGTTCGGTTTCCGGTCCGGCCATTCCTCCACACTACAGCTTCTTCGGCTCAAGAACACATCCAAAGAAACAAACGATTTCCAATCCACCGCTGTCGTCCTGCTGGACATCGAGAAGCGTTCGACACGTGTGGCACAACGGCTCATCCACAAGTTATGCAGGTTCGGGGTTCCAGCTCACCATGGTGAACATCCTGCACAACTATCTACAACAGCGGACGTTCCGGGTCGTCGTCTCCCAACTGCTCTGGTGCTGCTACAGTACCAGCCGGTGTTCCGCAGGGCAGCATATTGGGGCCTTTGCTCTATTTGCTGTACACTGCGGACCTGCCGACCCTTCCCGTCGGTGCGGACCATGTTCCTGTTTGCAGACGACATGGCCATCGCGACGTAAGGGTTAGGGACGTTGGCAGAGTTGAGAAGCGGCGCTCAACGTTCGCTGACCATCATCGGACAGTATGCTTCCAGCTGGAAGATCAAAATCAACCACTCCAAGACCCAGGCGATGATCATCCCCCATCGCCCGTCAAAACAGCTCATCAATCCCCAAACCCAGCACATCACCATCGACAGCATCCGGTTGCCGTGGAAGACGACGGTTGCGATACCTCGGGATCACCATCGACAACCGTATGCTGTTCCATCACCACACCAAGCAAACATCCATATCCGCTTGCTCATCCTATTGGGGAAGCTATACCCACTCATCAACAGACGCTCCAAGTTACACCCATCCAACAAGATAGCCATCTATAAACAGATCGTTCCTGCCCACAGCAACGTACCAGGCATTCCTGTCTGGCGTACCTGTGCAAGGACGAAACCTGCTGAAGATACAAACCACTGCAATAGAATCCTCCGACTAATTCTGGACGCTCCCAGCTGGACACGGCTTGAGGAGCTCTACGATGCAGCGAACACAGCACCATTCGACGTTATAGCAGACAACATCATCAACCGGTTGCAGACTTCAGCAGCGGTTTCCACACACCAGCAGGTGAAAAACCTAATATTTAGAGAATAAGGTAGTTAGCTAGTTTTAAGATAGTAGTTTGTTTTAGTTTCGTAAGTTGTTTAATTAATTTGTAAGTTTAAACTAACAATTAGCCTAAGTGCATACAACATCATTATTTAATTTAACAAAAAGAACTGGCCCTCTTGGCATACAAAACGACAAGAAGCGCTTGAAAAACATTTCAGTTGATTCTCGCGAAAATATGTTAATAATGTTAATTCTAAGATATCCATCAATAAATTCTTTAACTTTAAAAAAAAAAAAAACGTTTTTCTGGCACAAACGAACAGCTACGAAGCATCGGCACATCGCCGCGTCGCGTCTCAACGAACTCAACTGAAACCCAAGCTTTCATCATGTCTGGCGTGGAAGGGAGGAAAAGTGAAGGGAAAGGCAAGTCCCGTTCGAACCGTGCTGGTCTGCAGTTCCCAGTTGGCCGTATCCATCGTTCTGCTGCGCAAAGGGCAACTATGCCGAGCGTGTCGGTGCCGGCGCCACAGTGTATCTGGCTGCCGTGATGGATACCTGGCCGCTGAAGTGTTGGACTTGGCAGGAAACGCTGCACGAGACAACAAGAAAGACGCGCATCATTCCCGCGTCATCTGCAGCTGGCCATCCGCAACGACGAGGAATTGAACAAGCTGGCTGTCGCGTGTGACCATCGCCCAGGGTGGTGTGCTGCCAACATTCAGGCCGTGCTGCTGCCGAAGAAGACCGAAAAGAAGGCCTAAGCTCACTAGCCAGCCACCAGCTGCTCCACCAAAAACCGTCCTTTTCAGGGCGACAAATCGTATTGCTAAAGAATATGTTGAACCATTCCTGTTCCCTCCCTAACCGTACCTTCGAAAATCTGCATGGAGAACGCTCAAGTATCCCACCCAGCCTGCCAGCCTGTCTCAGGTAACGCATGCGCGATGAAGTAGAAGCTGACACACAGCCTCATTAACCTGATCCGCATCCGCCTGACCTTCAGTGCAGGGTAGCCAAAACATCCCATAAAAATTAAAATAGCAAACCTTGTACAGGTAGGAATTAACCCTCCACACGGACAGGACTGAGGATATGAGGCTTTCTTAATTAAACAAATTCTACGCTGTTTCTCGACCCGACCGACTGCACATGTATTTCCATTCCATGCAATCTTTTTGATAAAAGACTCGGCGAATAGGCGCCAAAACGGGGTTCGGCAATCCTCTACACGTCAAGGCAGCGGCCTGGTTGGGACATACAAGTTTAGTCCGGTAGTCCCGCAACAAATAATTTCTTCTTCTTCCCAGGCATTACAACCTCGAACGGTCTTGGCTTGCCATTTTCTGGCTTTCTGTGACTTGATTGTACCCGTAGCAATGTAGTCAGCCCTATGTACGCCCTAGGCGGTCTGGATGGGATTTAAACCCCGGTCCTATTGTGTGTACCCGGAGCCAATTTCGCTGGTTCAGCGAATACTCGATGCCCAAATCGTATCTTGGACTGTTTCAAAATTGCCCCAATAGAAATGTAGTTTTATTTCTATCTTATGCTAGTTTTGTTTTCGTTCCCATTCGCATTCCCATTCCATATTCCAGGGACCAGCCTTGGCCGTGAACAACACACACACATGGTTTGGTCCTGATAATTGTACACAGTTTTGAGATTGTATCGAAGGATCGAATAAAATTGCTTCACAAACTTCACCAACCACCACCCAGAAGAGTTGTGATTTTTTCACAACTACCCCCACGGGGGAACTAAAAACGACGGCGGCGGTGGCGGCAAAAGGAGTGGCAATGGGAGTGATCTGGTTGTTTGTACAACGCGTACGTCGGTGCCATCACTGGTGCGGGTACAATAATATTAAATGTGCATGTTCATTAGGCGTCGACATAGTTAAAAAAAAAAACGATGACACTTATCGTCTGAAACCGTCGTCGTTGGTCTAAATAAACGCGTCCTCGAGGCGAAAAGGCGCGCACGCATTAAACGTCGGGTAAAAGGTCGGGCGCGTCATTTTGTTTTTAAGTGGAGTTTCTGTTTTCCAGTCGTTTAAGCAATGTGTGGCGCTTGGGCAGCACCGATCGAACTAAGGAGCAGTAGAGCACCCTGATGGAGATTGCATACGCGATGGGCGCAAAACACTTATACTGAAATGATTCTATCCTGTTAATAATATGTTGTTGTGAACGAGTCCACATGAGGATTTCGAAATCTAGGATCGGCCGGACAATTGTACAGTACTGAGATTTCGCACTTAATCTGTGCGAAGCAGGCCTTGGTCACGAACTGCATTTGTGCGGGCAACAGAGAAATCAGCTATTTTATAAGATAGCATATCGCGAGACGCATGAGCGTAGCGAAAGCTTCGCCAGAGAAATCACACAAAAGAGAGCGTTTCTACCAACACTTCGTAACGTTTCTCTCGATCCTTGCGTGTGCGACGGCAGGCTTTTCAATGCTGCTTTTTGTGACACTATACATATGTTTGATTTTCACTGATCACAATCGGGAAGGGACCTGCGCGTGTTGCTCGTCTCACTTCATGGACAGTTCCGTACGTTGCTACGAAATTTAGAAAAAAAACCCCTGTGGTACCGTGTCTCAGCGTCTGCACTAGATGGCGTCTCTCTTTGAGCATGCCTGAACACTGGTTCTGTTCGATATTCGAATCACCGCAAACGAACACCAATGATCACTTAAAATAATTCTCAATATTTTCAAACCAACCATCGATCAAAGTTGTAAAATGTAGGCATTTTAGGCAACGCTAACGGATTGTGGTCCTGAAAAGGACCGTTGAGATGAGCTGGCAACAGCTGTGTTCGCTGGCTGGCGGGGTCGTCGGGCTTAACCTCCGAAACCGTACAGAGTGCGACCTTGACGCTTCAGCGCGTACACGACGTCCATCGCTGTGACGGTCTTGCGCTTGGCGTGTTCGGTGTAGGTGACCGCATCACGGATCACGTTCTCCAGGAATACCTTCAGCACGCCACGAGTTTCCTCGTAAATCAGGCCAGAGATACGCTTTCACTCCTCCACGGCGGGCCAGACGACGGATAGCTGGCTTGGTGATTCCCTGGATGTTATCGCGCAGCACTTTGCGATGACGCTTGGCTCCTCCTTTGCCCAGACCTTTGCCTCCCTTTCCGCGTCCAGTCATTTTGATCCGTAAGGTTCAGGTTCACAATGCACAATTAATGCTCTCGGCGCGAGACCGCGCCATTATATACACTTTAGGCCACACCAACACATGCGTACCCTCTGTCGTACGCTCGCTGCGAGGAAGTGTGCATGTGTGCAGGCCGAGCGATCTTATAAAAGGGGCGTCGGAAGTCGTGAAACTCTATTTCAGAAGCCACTTCGCATCGAGAAAGACACGCTCACGTCCCGCTACCCTCAGCCAACAGTGTACAATGGCCCGTACGAAGCAAACTGCCCGTAAATCGACCGGAGGCAAGGCCCCGCGCAAGCAGCTGGCCACCAAGGCCGCTCGCAAGAGTGCTCCGGCCACCGGAGGAGTGAAGAAGCCGCATCGTTACCGTCCGGGAACCGTAGCCCTGCGTGAAATCCGTCGCTACCAGAAGTCGACCGAGCTGCTCATCCGCAAGCTGCCCTTCCAGCGTCTGGTTCGTGAAATTGCGCAAGACTTCAAGACCGACCTGCGTTTCCAGAGCTCGGCCGTGATGGCCCTGCAGGAAGCCAGCGAGGCGTACCTTGTCGGCCTGTTCGAGGACACCAACCTGTGCGCCATCCACGCGAAGCGCGTCACCATCATGCCGAAAGACATCCAGCTGGCCCGTCGCATCCGTGGAGAGCGTGCCTAAGTCGTCGCTGTCCCTCGAGCGGCAGTCTCGCCCCAAACAAAAACGGTCCTTCTCAGGACCACCAGAAATGTTGAGCAAAAGAGTAATGTTGAAATCATCCTCCTTCCAATCATGTCGATTCATTTTGTTGGTTAGAAAAATGTTGCATGGAGTACTCGATGCGCGCGTGTTGTTGGCATGGGAGCCTAGAGAATAGCTTTGCTTGGTTGAGTGGTGCGCGACGCCACACCAACAAGGCACCCGTGTGAAGCGATCGCCATGGATATGAAATTCTATTTTCAGGTCAAGCCAGGAAGTCATGATTGCCATCAATGTTTACCACAATGCAGCAATACTCCCGATGTACGCTAATGTTTCAAAACTGATAGTTCATAATTGTTTGTACGAAAACGTTTTATCGTAATTCTGCACTGCATTCATCACAAACATATGTGCATTAAGTACATACAAACATGAATAATATTCATCAAACACAAGTCAATGTCTCAGGCAAGCAAAAGGATGAGTAAATGAACGATACAAATGCTGCTCTCCGTTGGAGAAACCCAGGTTAGAAAATCATCATCCTTTCTTGCTTTGGTAGGTTTACTTTTTGCTTAGATAGAGCGAGATAGACGATTTTGTTACCTGGGAACGCTAGGAAATGCCCTAAAGTGGCTGTCTACCGCGATTCTATTGTGCAACTTGAATATTGTGCGACTGGAATTAGTTGGTTACATTTGATGATGGAGAGTTGGGTTGGGACAAATTCTTTTCGACAGATGCGTATTGTGGTCCTGAAAAGGACCGGTTGGTTGGATGGATAGATGGATGAGCTTCCCCCGTCCGTCGAGAATTACTTCGAGCTGGTGTACTTGGTGACTGCCTTGGTTCCTTCGGAGACGGCGTGCTTGGCCAGCTCACCGGGCAGCAGCAGGCGGACGGCGGTTTGGATTTCGCGGGACGTGATCGTCGAGCGCTTGTTGTAGTGCGCCAGGCGGGACGCTTCGGCAGCGATGCGCTCGAAGATGTCGTTCACGAAACTGTTCATGATGCTCATCGCCTTCGAGGAAATACCGGTGTCCGGGTGGACCTGCTTCAACACCTTGTAGATGTAGATAGCGTAGCTCTCCTTGCGGGTCTTCCTTTTCTTCTTCTTGTCCGACTTGGAGATGTTTTTCTGGGCCTTGCCAGACTTCTTCGCAGCCTTTCCACTGGTTTTCGGTGCCATTTCGCTAGCTTACGACGGGTACGATGCCAACTGTCGGAGAGTAGAAACGCGTTTGATACCGATCCAATCGCTTCATTCGGCTTTTATTTGGAACTGAGGTGACAGGCGCGCAACCAGAGAGGAGATTGCCGACGTTTTCTCTCCCGGTATATAAACGAGAAAAGGGCGCGTTTTCTGGCACAAACGAACAAGCTACGAAGCATCGCACATCGCCGCGTCGCGCTCTCAACGAACTCAACTGAAACCCAAGCCTTCATCATGTCTGGCCGTGGAAAGGGAGGAAAAGTGAAGGGAAAGGCAAAGTCCCGTTCGAACCGTGCTGGTCTGCAGTTCCCAGTTGGCCGTATCCATCGTCTGCTGCGCAAAGGCAACTATGCCGAGCGTGTCGGTGCCGGCGCACCAGTGTATCTGGCTGCCGTGATGGAGTACCTGGCCGCTGAAGTGTTGGAATTGGCAGGAAACGCTGCACGAGACAACAAGAAGACGCGCATCATCCCGCGTCATCTGCAGCTGGCCATCCGCAACGACGAGGAATTGAACAAGCTGCTGTCCGGTGTGACCATCGCCCAGGGTGGTGTGCTGCCCAACATTCAGGCCGTGCTGCTGCCGAAGAAGACCGAAAAGAAGGCCTAAGCTCACTAGCCAGCCACCAGCTGCTCCACCAAAAACCGTCCTTTTCAGGGCGACAAATCGTATTGCTAAAGAATATGTTGAACCATTCCTGTTCCCTCCCTAACCGTACCTTCGAAAATCTGCATGGAGAACGCTCAAGTATCCCACCCAGCCTGCCAGCCTGTCTCAGGTAACGCATGCGCGATGAAGTAGAAGCTGACACACAGCCTCATTAACCTGATCCGCATCCGCCTGACCTTCAGTGCAGGGTAGCCAAAACATCCCATAAAAATTAAAATAGCAAACCTTGTACAGGTAGGAATTAACCCTCCCACACGGACAGGACTGAGGATATGAGGCTTTCTTAATTAAACAAATTCTACGCTGTTTCTCGACCCGACCGACTGCACATGTATTTCCATTCCATGCAATCTTTTTGATAAAAGACTCGGCGAATAGGCGCCAAAACGGGTTCGGCAATCCTCTACACGTCAAGCAGCGGCCTGGTTGGGACATACAAGTTTAGTCCGGTAGTCCCGCAACAAATAATTTCTTCTTCTTCCCAGGCATTACAACCTCGAACGGTCTTGGCTTGCCATTTCTGGCTTTCTGTGACTTGATTGTACCCGTAGCAATGTAGTCAGCCCTATGTACGCCCCTAGGCGGTCTGGATGGGATTTAAACCCCGGTCCTATTGTGTGTACCCGGAGCCAATTTCGCTGGTTCAGCGAATACTCGATGCCCAAATCGTATCTTGGGACTGTTTCAAAATTGCCCCAATAGAAATGTAGTTTTATTTCTATCTTATGCTAGTTTTGTTTTCGTTCCATTCGCATTCCCATTCCATATTCCAGGGACCAGCCTTGGCCGTGAACAACACAACACACATGGTTTGGTCTGATAATTGTACACAGTTTTGAGATTGTATCGAAGGATCGAATAAAATTGCTTCACAAACTTCACCAACCACCACCCAGAAGAGTTGTGATTTTTTCACAACTACCCCCACGGGGGACTAAAAACGACGGCGGCGGTGGCGGCAAAAGGAGTGGCAATGGGAGTGATCTGGTTGTTTGTACAACGCGTACGTCGGTGCCATCACTGGTGCGGGTACAATAATATTAAATGTGCATGTTCATAGGCGTCGACATAGTTAAAAAAAAAAACGATGACACTTATCGTCTGAAACCGTCGTCGTTGGTCTAAATAAACGCGTCCTCGAGGCGAAAAGGCGCGCACGCATTAAACGTCGGGTAAAAGGTCGGGCGCGTCATTTTGTTTTTAAGTGGAGTTTCTGTTTTCCAGTCGTTTAAGCAATGTGTGGCGCTTGGGCAGCACCGATCGAACTAAGGAGCAGTAGAGCATCCTGATGGAGATTGCATACGCGATGGGCGCAAACACTTATACTGAAATGATTCTATCCTGTTAATAATATGTTGTTGTGAACGAGTCCACATGAGGATTTCGAAATCTAGGATCGGCCGGACAATTGTACAGTACTGAGATTTCGCACTTAATCTGTGCGAAGCAGGCCTTGGTCACGAACTGCATTTGTGCGGGCAACAGAGAAATCAGCTATTTTATAAGATAGCATATCTCGAGACGCATGAGCGTAGCGAAAGCTTCGCCAGAGAAATCACACAAAAAGAGAGCGTTTCTACCAACACTTCGTAACGTTTCTCTCGATCCTTGCGTGTGCGACGGCAGGCTTTTCAATGCTGCTTTTTTATGACACTATACATATGTTTGATTTTCAATGATCACAATCGGGAAGGGACCTGCGCGTGTTGCTCGTCTCACTTAATGGACAGTTCCGTACGTTGCTACGAAATTTAGAAAAAAACCCCCCTGTGGTACCGTGTCTCAGCGTCTGCACTAGATGGCGTCTCTCTTTGAGCATGCCTGAACACTGGTTCTGTTCGATATTCGAATCACCGCAAACGAACAACAATGATCACTTAAAATAATTCTCAATATTTTCAAACCAACCATCGATCAAAGTTGTAAAATGTAGGCATTTTAGGCAACGCTAACGGATTGTGGTCCTGAAAAGGACCGTTGAGATGAGCTGGCAACAGCTGTGTTCGCTGGCTGGCGGGGTCGTCGGGCTTAACCTCCGAAACCGTACAGAGTGCGACCTTGACGCTTCAGCGCGTACACGACGTCCATCGCTGTGACGGTCTTGCGCTTGGCGTGTTCGGTGTAGGTGACCGCATCACGGATCACGTTCTCCAGGAATACCTTCAGCACGCCACGAGTTTCCTCGTAAATCAGGCCAGAGATACGCTTCACTCCTCCACGGCGGGCCAGACGACGGATAGCTGGCTTGGTGATTCCCTGGATGTTATCGCGCAGCACTTTGCGATGACGCTTGGCTCCTCCTTTGCCCAGACCTTTGCCTCCCTTTCCGCGTCCAGTCATTTTGATCCGTAAGGTTCAGGTTCACAATGCACAATTAATGCTCTCGGCGCGAGACCGCGCCATTATATACACTTTAGGCCACACCAACACATGCGTACCCTCTGTCGTACGCTCGCTGCGAGGAAGTGTGCATGTGTGCAGGCCGAGCGATCTTATAAAAGGGGCGTCGGAAGTCGTGAAACTCTATTTCAGAAGCCACTTCGCATCGAGAAAGACACGCTCACGTCCCGCTACCCTCAGCCAACAGTGTACAATGGCCCGTACGAAGCAAACTGCCCGTAAATCGACCGGAGGCAAGGCCCCGCGCAAGCAGCTGGCCACCAAGGCCGCTCGCAAGAGTGCTCCGGCCACCGGAGGAGTGAAGAAGCCGCATCGTTACCGTCCGGGAACCGTAGCCCTGCGTGAAATCCGTCGCTACCAGAAGTCGACCGAGCTGCTCATCCGCAAGCTGCCCTTCCAGCGTCTGGTTCGTGAAATTGCGCAAGACTTCAAGACCGACCTGCGTTTCCAGAGCTCGGCCGTGATGGCCCTGCAGGAAGCCAGCGAGGCGTACCTTGTCGGCCTGTTCGAGGACACCAACCTGTGCGCCATCCACGCGAAGCGCGTCACCATCATGCCGAAAGACATCCAGCTGGCCCGTCGCATCCGTGGAGAGCGTGCCTAAGTCGTCGCTGTCCCTCGAGCGGCAGTCTCGCCCCAAACAAAAACGGTCCTTCTCAGGACCACCAGAAATGTTGAGCAAAAGAGTAATGTTGAAATCATCCTCCTTCCAATCATGTCGATTCATTTTGTTGGTTAGAAAAATGTTGCATGGAGTACTCGATGCACGCGTGTTGTTGGCATCGGAGCCTAGAGAATAGCTTTGCTTGGTTGAGTGGTGCGCGACGCCACACCAACAAGGTACCCGTGTGAAGCGATCGCCATGGATATGAAATTCTATTTTCAGGTCAAGCCAGGAAGTCATGATTGCCATCAATGTTTACCACAATGCAGCAATACTCCCGATGTACGCTAATGTTTCAAAACTGATAGTTCATAATTGTTTGTACGAAAACGTTTTATCGTAATTCTGCACTGCATTCATCACAAACATATGTGCATTAAGTACATACAAACATGAATAATATTCATCAAACACAAGTCAATGTCTCAGGCAAGCAAAAGGATGAGTAAATGAACGATACAAAATGCTGCTCTCCGTTGGAGAAACCCAGGTTAGAAAATCATCATCCTTTCTTGCTTTGGTAGGTTTACTTTTTGCTTAGATAGAGCGAGATAGACGATTTTGTTACCTGGGAACGCTAGGAAATGCCCTAAAGTGGCTGTCTACCGCGATTCTATTGTGCAACTTGAATATTGTGCGACTGGAATTAGTTGGTTACATTTGATGATGGAGAGTTGGGTTGGGACAAATTCTTTTCGACAGATGCGTATTGTGGTCCTGAAAAGGACCGGTTGGTTGGATGGATAGATGGATGAGCTTCCCCCGTCCGTCGAGAATTACTTCGAGCTGGTGTACTTGGTGACTGCCTTGGTTCCTTCGGAGACGGCGTGCTTGGCCAGCTCACCGGGCAGCAGCAGGCGGACGGCGGTTTGGATTTCGCGGGACGTGATCGTCGAGCGCTTGTTGTAGTGCGCCAGGCGGGACGCTTCGGCAGCGATGCGCTCGAAGATGTCGTTCACGAAACTGTTCATGATGCTCATCGCCTTCGAGGAAATACCGGTGTCCGGGTGGACCTGCTTCAACACCTTGTAGATGTAGATAGCGTAGCTCTCCTTGCGGGTCTTCCTTTTCTTCTTCTTGTCCGACTTGGAGATGTTTTTCTGGGCCTTGCCAGACTTCTTCGCAGCCTTTCCACTGGTTTTCGGTGCCATTTCGCTAGCTTACGACGGGTACGATGCCAACTGTCGGAGAGTAGAAACGCGTTTGATACCGATCCAATCGCTTCATTCGGCTTTTATTTGGAACTGAGGTGACAGGCGCGCAACCAGAGAGGAGATTGCCGACGTTTTCTCTCCCGGTATATAAACGAGAAAAGGGCGCGTTTTCTGGCACAAACGAACAAGCTACGAAGCATCGCACATCGCCGCGTCGCGCTCTCAACGAACTCAACTGAAACCCAAGCCTTCATCATGTCTGGCCGTGGAAAGGGAGGAAAAGTGAAGGGAAAGGCAAAGTCCCGTTCGAACCGTGCTGGTCTGCAGTTCCCAGTTGGCCGTATCCATCGTCTGCTGCGCAAAGGCAACTATGCCGAGCGTGTCGGTGCCGGCGCACCAGTGTATCTGGCTGCCGTGATGGAGTACCTGGCCGCTGAAGTGTTGGAATTGGCAGGAAACGCTGCACGAGACAACAAGAAGACGCGCATCATCCCGCGTCATCTGCAGCTGGCCATCCGCAACGACGAGGAATTGAACAAGCTGCTGTCCGGTGTGACCATCGCCCAGGGTGGTGTGCTGCCCAACATTCAGGCCGTGCTGCTGCCGAAGAAGACCGAAAAGAAGGCCTAAGCTCACTAGCCAGCCACCAGCTGCTCCACCAAAACCGTCCTTTTCAGGGCGACAAATCGTATTGCTAAAGAATATGTTGAACCATTCCTGTTCCCTCCCTAACCGTACCTTCGAAAATCTGCATGGAGAACGCTCAAGTATCCCACCCAGCCTGCCAGCCTGTCTCAGGTAACGCATGCGCGATGAAGTAGAAGCTGACACACAGCCTCATTAACCTGATCCGCATCCGCCTGACCTTCAGTGCAGGGTAGCCAAAACATCCCATAAAAATTAAAATAGCAAACCTTGTACAGGTAGGAATTAACCCTCCCACACGGACAGGACTGAGGATATGAGGCTTTCTTAATTAAACAAATTCTACGCTGTTTCTCGACCCGACCGACTGCACATGTATTTCCATTCCATGCAATCTTTTTGATAAAAGACTCGGCGAATAGGCGCCAAAACGGGTTCGGCAATCCTCTACACGTCAAGCAGCGGCCTGGTTGGGACATACAAGTTTAGTCCGGTAGTCCCGCAACAAATAATTTCTTCTTCTTCCCAGGCATTACAACCTCGAACGGTCTTGGCTTGCCATTTCTGGCTTTCTGTGACTTGATTGTACCCGTAGCAATGTAGTCAGCCCTATGTACGCCCCTAGGCGGTCTGGATGGGATTTAAACCCCGGTCCTATTGTGTGTACCCGGAGCCAATTTCGCTGGTTCAGCGAATACTCGATGCCCAAATCGTATCTTGGGACTGTTTCAAAATTGCCCCAATAGAAATGTAGTTTTATTTCTATCTTATGCTAGTTTTGTTTTCGTTCCATTCGCATTCCCATTCCATATTCCAGGGACCAGCCTTGGCCGTGAACAACACAACACACATGGTTTGGTCTGATAATTGTACACAGTTTTGAGATTGTATCGAAGGATCGAATAAAATTGCTTCACAAACTTCACCAACCACCACCCAGAAGAGTTGTGATTTTTTCACAACTACCCCCACGGGGGACTAAAAACGACGGCGGCGGTGGCGGCAAAAGGAGTGGCAATGGGAGTGATCTGGTTGTTTGTACAACGCGTACGTCGGTGCCATCACTGGTGCGGGTACAATAATATTAAATGTGCATGTTCATAGGCGTCGACATAGTTAAAAAAAAAAAACGATGACACTTATCGTCTGAAACCGTCGTCGTTGGTCTAAATAAACGCGTCCTCGAGGCGAAAAGGCGCGCACGCATTAAACGTCGGGTAAAAGGTCGGGCGCGTCATTTTGTTTTTAAGTGGAGTTTCTGTTTTCCAGTCGTTTAAGCAATGTGTGGCGCTTGGGCAGCACCGATCGAACTAAGGAGCAGTAGAGCATCCTGATGGAGATTGCATACGCGATGGGCGCAAACACTTATACTGAAATGATTCTATCCTGTTAATAATATGTTGTTGTGAACGAGTCCACATGAGGATTTCGAAATCTAGGATCGGCCGGACAATTGTACAGTACTGAGATTTCGCATTTAATCTGTGCGAAGCAGGCCTTGGTCACGAACTGCATTTGTGCGGGCAACAGAGGAATCAGCTTTTTTATAAGATAGCATATCTCGAGACGCATGAGCGTAGCGAAAGCTTCGCCAGAGAAATCACACAAAAAGAGAGCGTTTCTACCAACACTTCGTAACGTTTCTCTCGATCCTTGCGTGTGCGACGGCAGGCTTTTCAATGCTGCTTTTTTGTGACACTATACATATGTTTGATTTTCACTGATCACAATCGGGAAGGGACCTGCGCGTGTTGCTCGTCTCACTTCATGGACAGTTCCGTACGTTGCTACGAAATTTAGAAAAAAAACCCCTGTGGTACCGTGTCTCAGCGTCTGCACTAGATGGCGTCTCTCTTTGAGCATGCCTGAACACTGGTTCTGTTCGATATTCGAATCACCGCAAACGAACACCAATGATCACTTAAAATAATTCTCAATATTTTCAAACCAACCATCGATCAAAGTTGTAAAATGTAGGCATTTTAGGCAACGCTAACGGATTGTGGTCCTGAAAAGGACCGTTGAGATGAGCTGGCAACAGCTGTGTTCGCTGGCTGGCGGGGTCGTCGGGCTTAACCTCCGAAACCGTACAGAGTGCGACCTTGACGCTTCAGCGCGTACACGACGTCCATCGCTGTGACGGTCTTGCGCTTGGCGTGTTCGGTGTAGGTGACCGCATCACGGATCACGTTCTCCAGGAATACCTTCAGCACGCCACGAGTTTCCTCGTAAATCAGGCCAGAGATACGCTTCACTCCTCCACGGCGGGCCAGACGACGGATAGCTGGCTTGGTGATTCCCTGGATGTTATCGCGCAGCACTTTGCGATGACGCTTGGCTCCTCCTTTGCCCAGACCTTTGCCTCCCTTTCCGCGTCCAGTCATTTTGATCCGTAAGGTTCAGGTTCACAATGCACAATACATGCTCTCGGCGCGAGACCGCGCCATTATATACACTTTAGGCCACACCAACACATGCGTACCCTCTGTCGTACGCTCGCTGCGAGGAAGTGTGCATGTGTGCAGGCCGAGCGATCTTATAAAAGGGGCGTCGGAAGTCGTGAAACTCTATTTCAGAAGCCTACAGCTGTGCTGCTTCCCTGTGTTTCCGTGCAGTGTGCAGTGCAGTGTTTACCTGGGATACCCGGAATTCTTCCCCGTGCGTATTTACCCGGGGATTTTACCGGTGGTTTTTCCGTGTGTTGCTGTACCCGTTTGTGCTACTTTCTGTAACTTCTGTGCAGTGGTGCTCGTTTTAAGAGATTAAGAGTGAGACGAGACACCATAAATTTCATAACTTTAGTGCAGTGGCGTAGTGAAAAGACATTCGAATAAGTGAGGAAAAAGACTCTTGGTGTTCAGTGTGTGTGGTGACGTAGAGATAATTTTTTGTGCAGTGTTTATTCTATTTTTGTGACTGACTGGACATTTTAAATCCTTTTTCACTGGGCCCGGCATCATAATGCCAGGCCCACTTTTCCCCGAGAGGGATTTTCCCCCTCCCGGTGGGCCCTCTCGAAATGAGAGGTCCTTACCCCTATTTATGGACAGAAAAGACGAACACGGTGACATGAAATTCTTAGTTTTGCAAACGACCGACGGATCCCCTCTCCCTAAAAACCCTTTTGTAATTGGCAAATCTCTTTCCTCCCTTGCTGGTCAACTTTCCGAGCCCGGAAAACCGATCGACAACGGCAAAAAACTCCTCATCAAAACCCGTAGCTCCAAACAATTCCAAACGCTCCAATCCCTTACCAAACTTATCGACGGAACCCCTGTGACAGTGACTCCCCATACCAACCTTAATAGTGTCCAATGCGTGATCTATTCCCCCGATTTAAAAGACCTCAACGACGATGAAATTTTGAACGAACTCAAGGACCAGAAAGTGATTTTTGTGCGTAGATTCACGAGAAAAGTTAACGGAGACATCGTGAACACCAACATTTTCCTGCTTCGCATAAACACCACCTCGATACCATCTACCATCCGCCTCGGTGCCCTGCAAGTTTCTACCCGACCTTACTACCCGAAACCCATGATGTGCTACAACTGCGCTCATTACGGACACACCAAGATGAGCTGCAAGGTAGCTCAAGCCTGCGCCAACTGCGGTACGCCTGCCCACGGAGATTGCCCCGTCGACCCCGTGTGCATCAACTGCAAAGGACCACATAACGCCTTCTCCCATTCCTGTCCCCGCTACCTACAAGAAGAAGCTATCATCAAATATAAGGTAGACAATAACTGTTCATTTGGCGAAGCCCGTAAATTTGTTAGTTTGCCCGTAGTTCCTTCCCTTGTCCAACAAAGACTAACCTACGCACAACAGACAATCACGGACGAAAAAGACGCTATTATTGCCAATCTCGAAGCCAAAAACAAAGAACAAGACGAACTAATCAAAACACTGCACGCATCTATTGAAGAACTAAGAAAACAAATACGCGACCAGTCCAAAATGATGAAATCCTTCACAAAACACATGAACAAAACAATCAAACAACAACAAAACGAAAGTTCACTAGAATCAGAAACCGACACTACTCTAACTGACACAGATGACACTGCCTCTACCACCTCATCCATCTCCCGCAAGCGAGCCCGCGGGAATAAGGGCTCTCCCTCCTCGGAAGAGGAAACCCCAACCACCCCCACCACCATCCCCAACCTTCCCTCTCCCCCTATCCCTAACTCCTCCACCATCCCTTCTCCTTCCTCCGTTTCCACCCGTAGCAAGAAAAAGAAAAAACCTAGCTAGGTAACTCTTTTTCTCCTTGACCGCTTCTAAACCCCATCACAGATCTGAATCCCCTGCCCATCCTATTACCGGTGATCCCCAAAACCCATCGAATACCACTAACCAACAATCTCTTTTTGCATTATCCTGGAATATTAGAAGCATAAAAAATAACCTAGATGAATTAAAACTCCTCATTACCAAACATAACCCCAGCATCATCACCCTACAAGAAACACAAGCTATACCCTCTCTTTCTTCCACTCCTTTCAACAAATATAACTGGTTTTTTAATATTAACCCTACTCATCCACACCAAAATGTGTGTTTGGGTGTGCTTAAACACATTCCGACTAAAACAATTAAACTAACCACTTCAATCCCATCAGTAGCCGTACAAATTACATCTCCACTTAAAGCAACCGTCCTCTGCATGTACCTATCTCCCTCCCTCAGGTTGTCTGCTATACAAAATGACCTTCCTACCCTTCTCTCACAGCTCTCTTTTCCATTGATCCTCCTCGGAGATCTTAATGCCCAACACAGCACCTGGGGTTGTCCCCTTACCAACTCCCGTGGCAACCTCCTAGACAGCATATTTCCTTCTGTCGATTTAGAAATCCTCTACAACCAAACCCCAACCCGCGTTTCTCCCTCCGACGGGAAAAGCTCCATCTTAGATTACTGTGCGGTGTCATCTTCCATGGCACCTCAATTCCACATAGCCGTTGACACAGACACACACAACAGTGACCACTTCCCACTCTTAATCCATAGCTCCTTTCGTTCTCAGCCATCCCTCATACGCTCCCGTTGGAAGTATGAGGGGGCTGACTGGGAAAGGTATCAAACAGAAATCCGATTCAATCTTCCACTTGACGAAAACCCCTCCATTTCCCGCTTCGTAGAAACCATTAAAATAGCAGCTTCCCTTAGTATCCCTCGTACAAAAGGCAATACTTCCTCCCGAAGAAATGTCCCCTGGTGGAATGAGACAGTCGCGCGGGCTATCAAAGCCCGTCGCGCTGCTCTACGCCGATTTCCGCCGCGCAAAGCCATATTCCCGATAATTTTTTCACACCTATATTAGCCGAACGGTATCGGGAAGCCAATCGCCTTGCCAAAGAAGCAATCCGGACAGCGAAAGAGAGTAGTTGGAATCAGTTCGTAGCTGATGTCAACCCTCTCTTGACCTGTAAGGAGCTTTGGCGGCGGGTGAGTGTGCTCTCGGGCCGCAACCAACGCTCTTATGCTCCCATTACCCTTAACCTTCCAACCAATCCATCTACCACCATCCCTCCCGCGGAAGTACCTGAAGCATTTGCAAAACACTTTGCAAATGTTTCAGCTACAGACAACTTTTCTCCACAATTCCGTCGTCACAAACAAACTGCAGAACAGATCCCACTTCCCCAAGTAGATGCCACTAACCATAGATACAATAGACCTTTCTCAATAGCTGAACTAAACTGGTCCCTCAGAAAATGTCAGGGCAAATCTTCCGGCCCTGACAACGTAGGTTATCCTTTGCTGAAAAACCTGCCCCCGTATGCGAAACTAATACTTCTTAACATTTACAATAGCATCTGGTCCACCGGGAATATCCCGGCGGACTGGAAAGGCAGTTTAACAATTCCGATTCCTAAACCCAAAAAACCCATTAATGAAATAGATAGTTACCGTCCAATCTCGCTCCTTAACTGTATTGCTAAGGTGTTGGAAAGGATGGTAAACCGTAGATTAACACAGGAACTACAAGACCGTAATCTCTTTAGCAATAACCAGCATGCGTTCCAGCCGGGTAGAGGTACGGAAACGTACTTTGCCAAGCTGGACGATCTATTAGATAAAGCCACCAGTAGAGACCACCACATAGACCTAGCAATCATAGACCTATCCAAAGCCTTTGATCGAACCTGGCGTCATGCCATTCTTACACAACTGTCTCGTTGGGGCTTTGGTGGACTTTTAACCAAGTTCATTGATAGCTTCCTTACGGACAGGACTTTTAGAGTACAAATAGGAACCGAACTATCCAACCCCTACACACAAGAGAATGGTGTTCCACAAGGGGCCATTCTCTCTCCAACCCTTTTCCTCATCAGTATGGAATCTCTTTTTTGCTCCCTTCCCACAGAAATCCAAGCATTCCTCTATGCAGACGATATTATCCTAGCCTCTTCATCTCATACTGCTTGCGAATCTCGTAAACTCCTGCAAACAGGGGTTGACAAGGTTCGACAGTGGTCGAGATGGACTGGCTACGAAATATCACACACAAAGTCCAAAATCCTCCATATCTGCAAACACTGCTCTTGCAGTCAACGACGACCAATAACTTTTAATAGGACACCAATACCCAACACAAAGATAGCCGACATACTCGGCGTAACCTTCGACAGTAGGCTTTCTTTTCTTCCACATTCCAACAGGGTCAAGAAGGAAGCAAACAACCGGTTGAACTTGTTCCGGATGCTTGGAACCGGCAAAGCTCGGGCCTCCCGCTCAACCCTGAATCGCATCATCAACGCCTGGCTCCTACCTAAACTACTCTACGGCATCGAGATTGTTTCCCGCGAGCGAGCAACCTTCGAGAAGAGAGTAGCACCCGTCTACCATACAGCCATCCGCTACGCTACTGGTGCTTTTGTCACCAGTCCGATTGTTTCCCTCCTCTGCGAAAGCGGTTTTCTTCCATTTCAGCACATCATCACCAACAGACTCGTCGCAGCTGCAGCTCGGATCCTTGAGAAAGGAATCGACGCAACTGCCCTCATTACCAGAGCTAACTCCGACCTGCAACAACTCACCAACCACCAGCTTCCTCCGATCATCCAATCCAGCCGCCGGGGAACACGTCCCTGGTACCATAGCACTCCTGCCATAGACTGGGAACTGAAACAAACTCTCCGGGGAACCGGAAAAAGCAGCCACATCGCTAGTACCACCTTTACGCACCTGATCCGGACCAAATACCAGCACCATCACCACATCTACACAGACGGCTCCGTCAATCGGGAGTCAGCCGGCTGTGGGATCCATTCCAGCCTCGAAAATTGTGCCATCAAGCTCCCTAACCACACCTCTATCTTTTCAGCCGAAGCAATAGCCATCCGTCTTGCCGCCGATGAAGGACTTCGGACCGACATTCCGAACGTCATCTTCACCGACAGCGCTAGTGTTCTGGCAGCCCTTCAACACGGTTCCTCAAAAGACCCACACATTCAGCTCCTAGATGACATCCTTCCATCTCCTGACATAGTCCTCTGTTGGATTCCGGGTCATTCCGGAATCGACGGAAACGAGAAAGCCGACCGTCTTGCCAACCAAGGTCGGCTCCGTCCGGCCGAACCGCACAGCTCTCTTTCGCGCCGTGACGCCATCCGCTTCACTAACGCAATAGTCGCTCAACACTGGAACACCACCTGGCACAACCTAGACCTCTCCACAAAACTCCGCTCCATCAAGCACAACACCGCACCCTGGGACGATCCCGATTCCAGCCACATCCAACGAGTCCTTTCCCGGCTTCGCATTGGTCACACCCGCCTGACCCACTCCTACCTGCTCGAACGATCCAGTCCTCCACTTTGCAGCTTCTGTGGCGTCGACATTACCGTCCGCCACATCCTTACCGATTGCCATGGATACACTACACACCGAACCACCTGCCAACTAGATACCGACCTAGCCATCATACTGTCTCCCGACAAGCAACAGCAAATCCGCCTCATCCGATTTTTACACATCAGCAACCTGTACCGAGAACTATAAATTTATAGCATAATAGTTTCCATATTACTAAAAGAATAATAGTTAAGCAATAGTTAAGCCATAGTTTTTATCACACATATGTAACAATAGACAGGAAAGAGGCGAATGAAGTCTCAAAGACCCAAAGCCTCTATAAATAAACGAAAAAAAAAAAAAAAAAAAAAAACGTGTAACTCTATTTCAGAAGCCACTTCGCATCGAGAAAGACACGCTCACGTCCCGCTACCCTCAGCCAACAGTGTACAATGGCCCGTACGAAGCAAACTGCCCGTAAATCGACCGGAGGCAAGGCCCCGCGCAAGCAGCTGGCCACCAAGGCCGCTCGCAAGAGTGCTCCGGCCACCGGAGGAGTGAAGAAGCCGCATCGTTACCGTCCGGGAACCGTAGCCCTGCGTGAAATCCGTCGCTACCAGAAGTCGACCGAGCTGCTCATCCGCAAGCTGCCCTTCCAGCGTCTGGTTCGTGAAATTGCGCAAGACTTCAAGACCGACCTGCGTTTCCAGAGCTCGGCCGTGATGGCCCTGCAGGAAGCCAGCGAGGCGTACCTTGTCGGCCTGTTCGAGGATACCAACCTGTGCGCCATCCACGCGAAGCGCGTCACCATCATGCCGAAAGACATCCAGCTGGCCCGTCGCATCCGTGGAGAGCGTGCCTAAGTCGTCGCTTGTCCCTCGAGCGGCAGTCTCGCCCCAAACAAAAACGGTCCTTCTCAGGACCACCAGAAATGTTGAGCAAAAGAGTAATGTTGAAATCATCCTCCTTCCAATCATGTCGATTCATTTTGTTGGTTAGAAAAATGTTGCATGGAGTACTCGATGCGCGCGTGTTGTTGGCATGGGAGCCTAGAGAATAGCTTTGCTTGGTTGAGTGGTACGCGACGCCACACCAACAAGGCACCCGTGTGAAGCGATCGCCATGGATATGAAATTCTATTTTCAGGTCAAGCCAGGTAGTCATGATTGCCATCAATGTTTACCACGATGCAGCAATTCTCCGATGTACGCTAATGTTTCAAAACTAATAGTTCATAATTGTTTGTACGAAAACGTTTGATCATAATTCTGCACTGCATTCATCACAAACATATATGCATGGAGTACATACAAACATGAATAATATTCATAAACACAAGTAATGTCTCAGGCAAGCAAAAGGATGAGTAAATGAACGATACAAAATGCTGCTCTCCGTTGGAGAAACCCAGGTTAGAAAATCATCATCCTTTCTCGCTTTGGTAGGTTTTCTTTTTGCTTAGATAGAGCAAGATAGACGATTTTGTTACCTGGGAACGCTAGGAAATGCCCTGAAGTGGCTGTCCACCGCGATTCTATTGCGCAACTTGAATATTGCGCGACTTTTTTTTTTTTTTTTTTTTTCGTTTATTTATAGAGGCTTTGGGTCTTTGAGACTTCATTCGCCTCTTTCCTGTCTATTGTTACATATGTGTGGTAAAAACTATGGCTTAACTATTGCTTAACTATTATTCTTTTAGTAATATGGAAACTATTATGC
This sequence comes from Anopheles stephensi, assembly GCF_013141755.1. Classification (NCBI taxonomy): domain Eukaryota; kingdom Metazoa; phylum Arthropoda; class Insecta; order Diptera; family Culicidae; genus Anopheles; species Anopheles stephensi. Next base: position 23,953 of record NW_023405252.1, read on the forward strand.
TATAAATTTATAGTTCTCGGTACAGGTTGCTGATGTGTAAAAATCGGATGAGGCGGTTCTGCTGTTGCTTGTCGGGAGACAGTATGATGGCTAGGTCGGTATCTAGTTGGCAGGTGGTTCGGTGTGTAGTGTATCCATGGCAATCGGTAAGGATGTGGCGGACGGTAATGTCGACGCCACAGAAGCTGCAAAGTGGAGGACTGGATCGTTCGAGCAGGTAGGAGTGGGTCAGGCGGGTGTGACCAATGCGAAGCCGGGAAAGGACTCGTTGGATGTGGCTGGAATCGGGATCGTCCCAGGGTGCGGTGTTGTGCTTGATGGAGCGGAGTTTTGTGGAGAGGTCTAGGTTGTGCCAGGTGGTGTTCCAGTGTTGAGCGACTATTGCGTTAGTGAAGCGGATGGCGTCACGGCGCGAAAGAGAGCTGTGCGGTTCGGCCGGACGGAGCCGACCTTGGTTGGCAAGACGGTCGGCTTTCTCGTTTCCGTCGATTCCGGAATGACCCGGAATCCAACAGAGGACTATTTCAGGAGATGGAAGGATGTCATCTAGGAGCTGAATGTGTGGGTCTTTTGAGGAACCGTGTTGAAGGGCTGCCAGAACACTAGCGCTGTCGGTGAAAATGACGTTCGGAATGTCGGTCCGAAGTCCTTCATCGGCGGCAAGACGGATGGCTATTGCTTCGGCTGAAAAGATAGAGGTGTGGTTAGGGAGCTTGATGGCGCAATTTTCGAGGCTGGAATGGATCCCACAGCCGGCTGACTCCCGATTGACGGAGCCGTCTGTGTAGATGTGGTGATGGTGCTGGTATTTGGTCCGGATCAGGTGCGTAAAGGTGGTATTGGCGATGTGGCTGCTTTTTCCGGTTCCCCGGAGAGTTTGTTTCAGTTCCCAGTCTATGGCAGGAGTGCTATGGTACCAGGGACGTGTTCCCCGGCGGCTGGATTGGATGATCGGAGGAAGCTGGTGGTTGGTGAGTTGTTGCAGGTCGGAGTTAGCTCTGGTAATGAGCGCAGTTGCGTCGATTCCTTTCTCAAGGATCCGAGCTGCAGCTGCGACGAGTCTGTTGGTGATGATGTGCTGAAATGGAAGAAAACCGCTTTCGCAGAGGAGGGAAACAATCGGACTGGTGACAAAAGCACCAGTAGCGTAGCGGATGGCTGTATGGTAGACGGGTGCTACTCTCTTCTCGAAGGTTGCTCGCTCGCGGGAAACAATCTCGATGCCGTAGAGTAGTTTAGGTAGGAGCCAGGCGTTGATGATGCGATTCAGGGTTGAGCGGGAGGCCCGAGCTTTGCCGGTTCCAAGCATCCGGAACAAGTTCAGTCGGTTGTTTGCTTCCTTCTTGACCCTGTTGGAATGTGGAAGAAAAGAAAGCCTACTGTCGAAGGTTACGCCGAGTATGTCGGCTATCTTTGTGTTGGGTATTGGTGTCCTATTAAAAGTTATTGGTCGTCGTTGACTGCAAGAGCAGTGTTTGCAGATATGGAGGATTTTGGACTTTGTGTGTGATATTTCGTAGCCAGTCCATCTCGACCACTGTCGAACCTTGTCAACCCCTGTTTGCAGGAGTTTACGAGATTCGCAAGCAGTATGAGATGAAGAGGCCAGGATAATATCGTCTGCATAGAGGAATGCTTGGATTTCTGTGGGAAGGGAGCAAAAAAGAGATTCCATACTGATGAGGAAAAGGGTTGGAGAGAGAATGGCCCCTTGCGGAACACCATTCTCTTGTGTGTAGGGGTTGGATAGTTCGGTTCCTATTTGTACTCTAAAAGTCCTGTCCGTAAGGAAGCTATCAATGAACTTGGTTAAAAGTCCACCAAAGCCCCAACGAGACAGTTGTGTAAGAATGGCATGACGCCAGGTTCGATCAAAGGCTTTGGATAGGTCTATGATTGCTAGGTCTATGTGGTGGTCTCTACTGGTGGCTTTATCTAATAGATCGTCCAGCTTGGCAAAGTACGTTTCCGTACCTTTACCCGGCTGGAACGCATGCTGGTTATTGCTAAGGAGATTACGGTCTTGTAGTTCCTGTGTTAATCTACGGTTTACCATCCTTTCCAACACCTTAGCAATACAGTTAAGGAGCGAGATTGGACGGTAACTATCTATTTCATTAATGGGTTTTTTGGGTTTAGCAATCGGGACTGTTAAACTGCCTTTCCAGTCCGCCGGGATATTCCCGGTGGACCAGATGCTATTGTAAATGTTAAGAAGTATTAGTTTCGCATACGGGGGCAGGTTTTTCAGCAAAGGATAACCTACGTTGTCAGGGCCGGAAGATTTGCCCTGACATTTTCTGAGGGACCAGTTTAGTTCAGCTATTGAGAAAGGTCTATTGTATCTATGGTTAGTGGCATCTACTTGGGGAAGTGGGATCTGTTCTGCAGTTTGTTTGTGACGACGGAATTGTGGAGAAAAGTTGTCTGTAGCTGAAACATTTGCAAAGTGTTTTGCAAAGGCTTCAGGTACTTCCGCTGGAGGGATGGAGGTAGATGGATTGGTTGGTAGGTTAAGGGTAATGGGAGCATAAGAGCGTTGGTTGCGGCCCGAGAGCACACTCACCCGCCGCCAAAGCTCCTTACAGGTCAAGAGAGGGTTGACATCAGCTACGAACTGATTCCAACTACTCTCTTTCGCTGTCCGGATTGCTTCTTTGGCAAGGCGATTGGCTTCCCGATACCGTTCGGCTAATATAGGTGTGAAAAAATTATCGGGAATATGGCTTGCGCGGCGAAATCGGCGTAGAGCAGCGCGACGGGCTTTGATAGCCCGCGCGACTGTCCCATTCCACCAGGGGACATTTCTTCGGGAGGAAGTATTGCCTTTTGTACGAGGGATACTAAGGGAAGCTGCTATTTTAATGGTTTCTACGAAGCGGGAAATGGAGGGGTTTTCGTCAAGTGGAAGATTGAATCGGATTTCTGTTTGATACCTTTCCCAGTCAGCCCCCTCATACTTCCAACGGGAGCGTATGAGGGATGGCTGAGAACGAAAGGAGCTATGGATTAAGAGTGGGAAATGGTCACTGTTGTGTGTGTCTGTGTCAACGGCTATGTGGAATTTAGGTGCCATGGAAGATGACACCGCACAGTAATCTAAGATGGAGCTTTTCCCGTCGGAGGGAGAAACGCGGGTTGGGGTTTGGTTGTAGAGGATTTCTAAATCGACAGAAGGAAATATGCTGTCTAGGAGGTTGCCACGGGAGTTGGTAAGGGGACAACCCCAGGTGCTGTGTTGGGCATTAAGATCTCAGAGGAGGATCAATGGAAAAGAGAGCTGTGAGAGAAGGGTAGGAAGGTCATTTTGTATAGCAGACAACCTGAGGGAGGGAGATAGGTACATGCAGAGGACGGTTGCTTTAAGTGGAGATGTAATTTGTACGGCTACTGATGGGATTGAAGTGGTTAGTTTAATTGTTTTAGTCGGAATGTGTTTAAGCACGCCCAAACACACATTTTGGTGTGGATGAGTAGGGTTAATATTAAAAAACCAGTTATATTTGTTGAAAGGAGTGGAAGAAAGAGAGGGTATAGCTTGTGTTTCTTGCAGGGTGATGAAGCTGGGATTATGTTTGGTAATGAGGAGTTTTAATTCATCTAGGTTATTTTTTATGCTTCTAATATTCCAGGATAATGCAAAAAGAGATTGTTGGTTAGAGGTATTCGATGGGTTTTGGGGATCACCGGTAATAGGATGGGCAGGGGATTCAGATCTGTGATGGGGTTTAGAAGCGATCAAGGGGAAAAAGAGTTACCTAGCTAGGTTTTTTCTTTTTCTTGCTACGGGTGGAAACGGAGGAAGGAGAAGGGATGGTGGAGGAGTTAGGGATAGGGGGAGAGGGAAGGTTGGGGATGGTGGTGGGGGGTGGTTGGGGTTTCCTCTTCCGAGGAGGGAGAGCCCTTATTCCCGCGGGCTCGCTTGCGGGAGATGGATGAGGTGGTAGAGGCAGTGTCATCTGTGTCAGTTAGAGTAGTGTCGGTTTCTGATTCTAGTGAACTTTCGTTTTGTTGTTGTTTGATTGTTTTGTTCATGTGTTTTGTGAAGGATTTCATCATTTTGGACTGGTCGCGTATTTGTTTTCTTAGTTCTTCAATAGATGCGTGCAGTGTTTTGATTAGTTCGTCTTGTTCTTTGTTTTTGGCTTCGAGATTGGCAATAATAGCGTCTTTTTCGTCCGTGATTGTCTGTTGTGCGTAGGTTAGTCTTTGTTGGACAAGGGAAGGAGCTACGGGCAAACTAACAAATTTACGGGCTTCGCCAAATGAACAGTTATTGTCTACCTTATATTTGATGATAGCTTCTTCTTGTAGGTAGCGGGGACAGGAACGGGAGAAGGCGTTATGTGGTCCTTTGCAGTTGATGCACACGGGGTCGACGGGGCAATCTCCGTGGGCAGGCGTACCGCAGTTGGCGCAGGCTTGAGCTACCTTGCAGCTCATCTTGGTGTGTCCGTAATGAGCGCAGTTGTAGCACATCATGGGTTTCGGGTAGTAAGGCCGGGTAGAGACTTGCAGGGCACCGAGGCGGATGGTAGATGGTATGGAGGTGGTGTTTATGCGAAGCAGGAAAATGTTGGTGTTCACGATGTCTCCGTTCACCTTTCGCGTAAATCTACGTACAAAAATCACTTTCTGGTCCTTGAGTTCGTTCAAAATTTCATCGTCGTTGAGGTCTTTTAAATCGGGGGAATAGATCACGCATTGGACACTATTAAGGTTGGTATGGGGAGTCACTGTCACAGGGGTTCCGTCGATAAGTTTGGTAAGGGATTGGAGCGTTTGGAATTGTTTGGAGCTACGGGTTTTGATGAGGAGTTTTTTGCCGTTGTCGATCGGTTTTCCGGGCTCGGAAAGTTGACCAGCAAGGGAGGAAAGAGATTTGCCAATTACAAAAGGGTTTTTAGGGAGAGGGGATCCGTCGGGTCGTTTGCAAAACTAAGAATTTCATGTTCACCGTGTTCGTCTTTTCTGTCCATAAATAGGGGTAAGGACCTCTCATTTCGAGAGGGCCCACCGGGAGGGGGAAAATCCCTCTCGGGGAAAAGTGGGCCTGGCATTATGATGCCGGGCCCAGTGAAAAAGGATTTAAAAAATGTCCAGTCAGTCACAAAAATTTGAATAAACACTGCACAAAAAATTATCTCTACGTCACCACACACACTGAACACCAAGAGTCTTTTTCCTCACTTATTCGAATGTCTTTTCACTACGCCACTGCACTAAAGTTATGAAATTTATGGTGTCTCGTCCTCACTCTTAATCTCTTAAAACGATCCACCACTGCACAGAAATTACAGAATGTAGCACAAACGGGTACAGCAACACACGGAAAAACCACCGGTAAAATCCCCGGGGAAATACGCACGGGGAAGAATTCCGGGTATCCCAGGTAAACACTGCACTGCACACTGCACGGAAACACAGGGAAGCAGCACAGCTGTATG